>NW_004957858.1:0-1175 GCF_000276665.1 Chinchilla lanigera
CTGAGGCAGGAGGATCGTTGTGAGTTCGAGACCAGCCTGGGCTACAAAGTGAGCTCAAGGCCAGCCTGAACTGCATAGTGGGACCCTGTCTCAAAAAAAAAAAAAAAAAAAAAGGAGCCCTGAGTTACAGACCATGAGACCCAGGACCCAAAGCCTCAGTCCCTTGTTCACCGCGTAACAGGCACCGGGGACGCTACCAGAGTGGCCCAGGGTGGAGAGGACGGGACCCCTTGTCTACCTGCTTCCCGACTCAGGGCACCGCGGGAGACACCTGCTGATTCAGCACGAGAGCCCAGGCCTAGGAAACTGCTCCCCACAGGGCAGAAGGACCTGGCATGGGTCAACAAGGAGGCAGAGCCACACCCACGGCGCTGGGCTCCCGGCTCCCAGAAGCCAATGGTGCTGCTCAGATAGCAAGGCTCTGCTGTGGGTAACGGGTGAGTGGGGAAAGGACAGATGGGAAGACCGTGGACTAAAGGAGGGGGAGGGGAGGAGAGGCGCAGAGAAGAGGCAGAAAGCCCAGGGGTGGGGCTGGGGATTTAGCTCAGTGGCAAAAGCGCCTGCCTGGCAAGTGCAAGGTTGTGAGTTCGATTCCTGGTACCAGAAAACAAAACAAAACAAAAAACAAAACAAAAAAAAAGAAAGCCCGGGGGACCAGAAGGACAGCCTGTGTTTAATGTTGGCTGGGGAAGGCAGGCACCCCGCTTTTCTTTTCTTTTCTTTTCTTTACCCCTGCTTTTCTCAGGCTACTGAGAGCTTTCAAGGACACTGGTGCAGGGGGGGGCGTGGGTGGGGGGCGTGTGGCGAGAGTGCTCCCAGGGAGACCCGTCAGGCTCCAGAGAGAGAGTGCCAAGTGCTAAGCAATTATCTTGCCCCACCAGGGTGCCGCCTGGATCTGATGGGAGCATCCCTCCTCCAGCCACCGCCCCAGCCAGGGCAGATCCCAGGCTTCAGCAATGGAGGGGGGCCTCTTTTTTTTTAATTTTATGTTTTTATTGTTGGCAGTGCATGGGGATTGAGCCCAGGGCCTCAGGAATGCCTGGCAAGTGCTGTACAGCCGAGCCCTAAACAGTTTACAATTTCTCTGCTATTATTTTTGTGGGGTTTTGGTTTTGGGTCTTTTTTTTTTTTTTTTTTTGGTCTTTTAGAGACAAGGTCTTGCCATGTAGCCCAGG
>NW_004957859.1:0-1234 GCF_000276665.1 Chinchilla lanigera
TCAGACCTCCATATGTAAGCATCGTATTGTCTTACTAGTATAAGAACCTGAAAAAGTGAATAAAAATTAAGAGGTATGATAGACATTTGAAACGAGAGGAAACTGTTCAAAAGTAAAGAGCAACTGAGATGAGGGAAAAGAGAAAAGAAAGAAGGGGAAATTATGCATATATATATATATACAGGATCACTAACATAGTTGTACTTGTGACTTCTTTCACTTTACTGAAAGGAACAGTTAATGATTACTTATTTGCTCAATCTTGCATGTCTCTGTTTTCTTTGGAAACCACTCTGAAGATATCAATATGTAATACAACCATTGTTAATTTCCTACCACTTTGTCTGTAATTCAGTATTGCTTGTATTGTTCTTAAGCTATTTTGTAAATGGATGTCTGTTAATATGTTTTCCTTCTTTTATTTTTAAAATACATTAAAAAATTAAAAGTCAAAGAAAAACCCAAAAGGGTGTGTCTAGTTTATATACAAATATTCCTTTTATATAAGGGACCTGAGAATCCATTGATTTTGGTATGGGGTGGAGGGGTCCTGAAACCAGTTCCAAGGAATTATCAAGGGAAAATTAGCACTAGACTGCCCTGAACCTCTTGTTTAAAGAAGTTTTTCTTTAAAATTTATTTTAAAGAGAATGAAAAAAAGAACAATAACAAAATAACACCAATATAGACAAAACAAAGCAAGAACAATAAAATGATAGAAGGTTTCAATGCAAAATGATAAGAATTAACAATGTTATATTACATATTGTCATCTTCAACAAAGTTGCTCAGATTACCAGATGTAAGAATGCATGAGTGTTCAAACCAATAAAGAGAATAAAGCATAATAAAAAATTTTTAAAAATATTCAAAATAATAGTTTCACTAGTCAAGATGGTAAGATTTCACCAATGGTTGTTATATTGCATATTGTTGTCTTCAAGTTAGTTGTTCAGATTACCAGATATAAGCATGCAAAGTTGATCAAACAATTGAGCATTAATTTTTCCTTTTGATAAACCATTAGATATCAGCAGTACAGTTATCCCAGCTATCCTTCTTAAAGAACTTTTTCACACCACTCAGTTTTAAGGTCTTTACTAATACACAAATCATGGTCTTAGGGTGGATTCATGAGCTTTAATCAATAAGTTATCCTGTAGCTCCTCCTGGTGGCTTGTTAGAATATATTATTATTAAATCTCTAGGTAGCCCTGAAGTGGCACGATCCATC
>NW_004957860.1:0-1233 GCF_000276665.1 Chinchilla lanigera
ATTGTTCTTGCTTCTGTAGACAATTACGTGCTAATTGTTACTCAGCATAACACTGACAGAAAACCTGACTGCACTGCAAACACAACTGCAATTTAAGGAGCCGAAAGAAATACTGTGGCAAGCTAAATGCTCACACAAAAGTATGTTTGCCTTTTAAAACAACAGTGTGTGGGAAACCTGACAAAAATATGAAGACAAAAAAATATTTAAAGGTCTCTGGTGTTGTTATCATGTCATAGGGGGAAACAATGGTTTCTTTAAAGTAGAACTTTTACATTCCTATCCCATATGTTTTAGTGATATAAGGCCATTTACTGGGTGTCCAGATTCATGTAGAGGGACTGGGGATTTAGCTCAGCGGCACAGCGCCTGCCTGGCAAGCACAAGGTCGTGAGTTCAATTCCCAGTACTGGAAAAATAAAATAGAATCCAGATTCATGTAGAGACATTTACAAGTATAAGAAAACCAACTAGAAGTACCTTTAAGCTACCTCTGAACAATAGACTGACTTCGAACACACTGGACTAAAAAACAATCCTTTTATGGCCTTCAGAGTAAGATAGGTGTTGTGCTTTATTTATTCAGGGTCCTGGTAAGTTGACATATCCACAGACATCCCCATCTGCTGTGCGTAAGCAGCCGTACCAGGAGCTGGTGGAAGGTGAGAGTTCTGGTTCATACAAGGATTGGAAACAATGTCTTGTCTGGTGCTTAAATATGGAGTGTGAGCAGGCTGTGTTGCTAGTGAGGAATTCACATTTGGAGGCAGAGACACAGAGGGCTGACATGATCTGGTCCTAGGCTATAGCTCCGGGCAGCAGTTACTTGGTGAAGGCTTTGACCCATGTGGTTTCCACCACGTGACTGAACTGGGTATTGTGGAGAAGGGCATTCTTTGATTAGAAAGCACTGAGGACACACAATGCTTTGTTTATTGTTGCAAAAAATGAACTGAAACCTTTCACCTGAAGATAAGAGTGTATTTGAATTGCAGGAGATCCCTATTTTTCAGTCTTGCCATGCACTGTAAAAGTCAATGGGAAGTAAGGACTGTGATTGTAGTGGATTGATAACTGGTGGTCAACTTCTAACCCCAGCTGAACTGAGTAAGCGTGGTGCTGGGTGTGGGAGGGCCACCGGGGACTGCTGCCAGCAGCATCAGAGGCAGAATTGGAGAAGGATAATTCTTTCGTTACTAAAACATTTGGTATCCACCCATTTGTACTAGCTAC
>NW_004957861.1:0-1198 GCF_000276665.1 Chinchilla lanigera
CTTGTCCAGAGCTGCTCAGAGGCAGGAAGTGGGGATGTAGGTCCACGGGGTGCCATCGCCTCCGTGCTTCATGCCCAACAAGAGCATCCAAGGTCACTGGAAGCATTTCTATGTGGTCTGCCCAAGGCCAGGGCCAGACAGGGGGCTCCACAAGTCTGGGTTCCCCACGTGTCACCCAAGTCCCTGTTCCTGCCTCCAGGCAGGGATGCGGCAAGTGAGCAGACCCTGCTGTCTCTCTTTCCCTTACTTTGTCCCTGCCTAATAAAATGCGTCTCAACTTCCACACCTGGCTTGGGGTCTGCGCTGCCCTGTAATGTGTATGGACTTTGCAGTTCAGAACAGAGGCTGCATGGAGCTGTGGAGTTACTACATCACCAATGCGTTCCCTGAATGGGAACAGCACTAGGGGTTAGGAGCTGGGGATGTAGCTCAGCAACGCAAATGCCTGTCTGGCAAGCACAAGGTCCTGAGTCCGATTCCTGTTACAAAAAAAAAAGTAGACTGGAGGGCTGATTTCAATTCTGTAAAAATTAAGTATGTATGATGACAATAAGGATAGAAAAAATTCCTAAGCATACACAAATAAAGTAAAATTTTCAGCTTGAAGTTATTTCTTTACGTGTGTTATGCATAGATGTAAATATGTTTACACATGTATACACATATGTGCATATATACACATGCAAACACTTGAATATGCATGCACACACATATGTAGTATAAATATATAATTATGCCCACAATACATATCTGCCCATAATATGTACATATATGAAGTATGAAAGGAAAACAATGTTAATGCTTAATTTTTAAAACATTATTGCAGTAAAAGACACATTACCAGGAATCTTCCTTAAAATACTTCCCCTTGCTTCAAACATACTTATTCTTACCATGCTCTGAAGCAATCCTAGAAATTCTCTTTCATGAATGTCTTCAGCTGCACTGTCATGGCTGCCTCCATGTCTTAAATTGATTCAAATCATTCACCTTTCATGGTGATTTCAACTTTGGAGAAGAGCCTGGAACCAAGTCCAAAGACAAAGGGGGATGAGGACGCGTTGTAATATTTTTAAGAGCTGCCTGACCATTGGACAGCACACTGCAGAAACATTCACTGGAGTGTTTGCACACCTCATGCAGACACCAAAGAAGACTGTTAGAATTGCTTCCGAGTGCGGCAAGAATGAGGGGTTAA
>NW_004957862.1:0-1141 GCF_000276665.1 Chinchilla lanigera
CAGGCGCTTTTGCCGCTGAGCTAAATCCCCAGCCCCTCTTATTCACTCTTCCAACTTCTCACACTGGGGAGATTTCTCACATTTACACATGTAAGACTGATTTATTTCACTTATGAGTATGTTCCAAAGTTGTATCCCTCTATGAAGCAGAGTAGTACTCCATTGCATAAAGATACCACATCTTTTTTATCCATTCCTTGGTTGATGGGCATTTGGGTTGTTTCCAAGATTTAGTTATGACAAATCGGGCTGCTGTGAACATGGGTGCATGTATATCACTGTGGTATAATGCTTCCAATTCTTCTGGAAAAATACTCAGAAGGGAAATAGCTGGGTTGAATGGGACCTCAAATCCGAGTTTTTTGAGGAATCTCCACACTGATTTCCTCAGTGATTGCCACACTCTGCACTTCCACCAACAGTGAAGGATTCCCTTTTCCCTCACAGCCCCTCCAGCATTTGTGATTGGTTGATTTCTTGATGATACCCACTCTTTTTAACAGAGATGGAATCTCAGTATTGTTTTAATCTGTATCTCTCACATGACCAGTGATGTTGAACATTTTTTCACATATTTTTTGCTATCTTTAGTTTTTCATCTGTGCATATTCATCTCAGATGCCCATTTTTGGATTATCTTTAAATTTGGGGGTCTGATTTTTAAAACTTCTTTATATGTTCTTAGTATAAGTCTTTTGTCTGAGGGATGGCTGGCTAAAATTTTTCCCACTCTGTGGATTGTCTTTTCACTTTGTTGGTGATTTCTTTTCCTGTTCAAAAGATTTTTTATAAGATTAAATCCCAGTTGTTGATTCTTAAGAGTACTTCATGTGCAGTTTGGGTTTTGTTCACAAAGTCTGTGCTTACACCTATGTCTTCAAGATTCCTACTTACTTTCTCTTCCAATAGATTTAGTGTATCCATTTTAATATTTAGATGTTCATCCATGTTGACTTTTGTTGAGTGCAGTGCATAGTGATAGACATGGGTCTAGTTTTAGTCTTTATTATGTAGACAGCCACTTTTCCCAGCACCACTGATTAAAGAGACTACCCTTCCTCCAGTGAATATATTTGGCCACTTTGTCAAGTATAAGATGGCTAAGTGTGTTTTTAGTTGTTTCTGCATCTTCTAATCTGTT
>NW_004957863.1:0-1205 GCF_000276665.1 Chinchilla lanigera
GTTATTGGGCTCAGTTAAAACACAGCCAACAATGGGGGAAATGGAATCAGAACTCTGACCAAGCAATGCTGAGTTAGTACACTGAGCCAGACAGCGTGTACCAGCAAATAATTTAGGATGAAAAATTAAATGTTTTTTTAAATCCATAGACAAATTTAGAGGGCTGGGAATTTAGCTCAGCGGCAAAGCGCCTGCCTGGCAAGTGCAAGGTCGTGAGTTCGGTTCCCGGTACCGGAGAAAAACCAAAAAAAAAAAAAAAAAACTAAATTTCTTGGGTATTTTAGTAATATTGTGGCTTTGTAAGAGACTATAGTTCTCAAGTGCTACAAACTGAGACATATTTCAGGGTACAATATCATAATGTCTACAACTTATTTTCAAATAGCATATCAAAAATGGTAAGAATAAACTTAAATATTGTATGTATATGGAGAGAGTTCAATAAATATGGCAAAATCATTGTCAGTGTTAGCGCATGTCAGAGTGTGTTCCTTTGTCTTAGTCATTTTTCCCATTGCTGGGGCAAAATACCCGACGCCCCCAAGTTGAAGGAGGTTTCAGTGCGTGGGCGTGAGGCATCAAGGCAGAAACAGCACGATGAAAGTGCGCAGAGGAAGAAAGCTGTTCAATAAATTGCAGCCAGAGAAGAGAGGAGCAGACAGGGGAGATGCACCCTTTGCGCTTGTGTCTCCAGTGACCTGCCGCTAGCCAGACGGCCCCTGCCTAACATCAAGTCAGCTGTGAACTATCGCCCCGTGATCCAGTCACCTTCCAAATACTTGACACTTTGGGGGACATTTTACATCCAAACCGTAATATTATTTTACTAGTCTTTTATTTTTATTTATTTTTTCGTACCGGGAATCGAACTCAGGACCTTGCGCTTGCCAGGCAGGCGCTTGTGCTGCTGAGTTATATCCCCGGCCCTTTACTAGTCTTTCAATCTTTTCTGTAGTTTTAGATTTTTCAAAATAAAGAGTTGAAGATAAAAATAAAATAAGGATAACATGTCTTAGCTAGACCTGGTGGGATACACCTGTAATCCTAGCACTTTGGGAGATTGAAGCAGGAGAATCGCAAAGTTTCAGCCTAACCCGGGCAACTTAGTGAAAATAAAAATGTAGAAAGGGCTTGGGATTTAGCTCAGTGCAGAGGCTCTGGATTCAATCCCTCAGCCCTCAGTACTAGAGAGAGAGAGGGAGAGA
>NW_004957864.1:0-1221 GCF_000276665.1 Chinchilla lanigera
TTTTTTGGTTTTTCTCCGGTACCGGGAACCGAACTCACGACCTTGCGCTTGCAAGGCAGGTGCTTTGCCACTGAGCTAAATCCCCAGCCCCCAGAAATTTTTCTTTAAAAAGAAATGAATGTAAAATTATTGTGTTCATATTAAAAAAAAAAAAAAAATAAGGGTATGGCAATCAAAGGAGAGTACAGAGTAAGAGGTTATTATTTTTCATTTCATCTCTTTATATTGTTTAAATTTATATTGTTGCTAGGCATGGTGGTGCACACCCATAATCCCAGCACTTGGGAGGCTGAGGCAGAAGGATCACTGCCAGTTCAAGGCCAGCCTGGGCTACAAAGTAAGCTCAAGGCCAGTCTGAACTGCAGAGTTAGACCCTATCTCAAAAAGACAAAAATAAATAAATTAATTAATTAATTAATTAATTTATAGTTTAAATTTTATGTTTTTATTTTTATTTATTTCCCTATCATTAAGGATAGAGACATATTAGACTGAGTAACTTTTGTATTCTTTATATTTTTCTGTAAAAATAAAGACTATGAGCTGGGTGTTGTGGCACACACCTGTAATTCCATCACTCAGAAGGCTAAGGCAGGAAAATCACTGTGAGTTCAAGGCCAGCCTGGGTGACAAAGTGAACTGAAAGCCAGCCTAAACTGCAGAGTGAAACCCTATCTCAAAAATAAATAAAAACATAAATAAAATGTACATCTATGTTCTGAGGAACTACTATATGCCAAGCCTTATACTTCTGCAAAAATTACTTCACCTAAAATATGAGGTAATTATTACTACTGGGAGGTAAATATTACTACAAGGAGAACTTAGAGCTCAGAGAAATTAAGTATGATAAATGAAAAAATTAAAGTAGTTCTAATAAATTAAAAAAAGAGCCAAGTATGGTAGCACACAGCTATGATCTCAGCTACTCAGGAGGCTGAAGTAGAAAGATCACAAGTTTGAGGCCAGCCTAGACAGCTTAACAAGATCTGCCACAAAATAAAGCACAAAGTGCCCAGGATGCAGCTTTGGAGCTCCCTGGATTTAATCCCCAGTATCACAAGAGGGGAGGGAAGAAGAGAAGGGAGAAGGGAGAAGGGAGAAGGGAGAGGAGATAGAGGAGAGGAAAGAAGAGGAGAGGAGAAGAGAGAAGAGAGAAGAGAGAAGAGAGAAGAGAGAAGAGAGAAGAGAGAAGAGAGCAGGGGAGGGAAGGGAAGGGTA
>NW_004957865.1:0-1179 GCF_000276665.1 Chinchilla lanigera
GATTTAGTGACCTGTTTTGTGTGATGGAAAACAACAAAATAATTTCATGAACTGAAGGAGAAATCATTTTATGAAGGAAACAGAAACAGTTACTAAATACATGCTTGTTCATATTTTTATCCATGTGCTTTTATGCATTAATATTTTCATGTAAATAACAGGCTTTGGGGAGCTTCCCATAAAAATAGACCCCTAAGAAAAAGAAGAAATGTTATAGCATCATTAAAATGTGTTTATCAATTTTCTTCATTTAAGTGATTAGGAAATGTACTGATCAGTTGAGACTTTGCCCCAGTCTAAAAGAAAATATCAATAAGTAATACAACAACCATGGTTAATTTCCTAAAAAAATAAATAAATAAAATAAAGCATGACTTGCTTTTTTTTTGGTACCAGAAATCGAACTCAGGACCTTGCACTTGCCAGGCAGGCACTTGTGTCACTGAGCTATATCCCCAGCCCTAACACATGACTTGCACCAAGTGAAGATCACATTACTTGTATGCACTATGTACAACAGAATGTTCAGTAGCAAATGTGTAAGAAATGTTTATGATCCTTGTGGGAATATAAATATATTAAATGAAAAGGATGTTTAGTTTCTATTATTTCTTACTTGAAAATGTTTTCTGAAGAAAAATTTGATGTGTACCTGAACAACAGTTACCAGTGAGGAATATGAATAGACTGAATGCAGCATAGTAGAAAATACTTCATGATAAGTGAGTCAACAGAAAACTTTGATATCAAAATTGAGGGTGTAAGGAGTGACTGCATGTGTGGCAAAAGGATACAATTCTGGCAACCTTTTCACACTTGAACGAGCAAGAAATCACCCTTACTAATTTTGGTGAAAATATCCTTGTTGTTGGTATTTTGCTATTGTTCTCTTTTATTATTATTATTATTCTCTTTAAAATAACAAAAAACAGCTGGGGATATAGCTCAGCGGCATAAGTGTCTGCCTGGCAAGTGCAAGGTTCTGAGTCTGATTCCTGGTACAAAAAAAATAAAATAATATAAAACAAATATCTTTTTACTATCTTATTGTTAACAATAGCAACTTCTGGAGAAAAATGCAAACAGTTACTTAAGAAATTTGATAAATTCTTGTTGAAAAACTTGGGGTTGTTTAAAAGAATGGTACAATTTTTTTTGGACTAAAATTGTCTGCAAACT
>NW_004957866.1:0-1152 GCF_000276665.1 Chinchilla lanigera
ATATTTTATGTTCTTATTAGCTACACACTGTATAAGAAACTTCTAACAAAACAGGAAGACCACTGAGATGTCAGCTTTGTCCTACAAAAAAGACCAGGAAAGCAAAAGACATATGCTGTCAGTGTAAGTGACGCATATGTATGGAACATGCTGTTGTCATGTGTGCAGACTGTCTTGGATGTGATAACTGAAGTAAACATTATTTTGTAGAGTGCTATTGGTATTTTGACTATCATTTGTATGAGAATTTATTTCTGAGGTTCTTTTCTAAACTTTGTACACCAAAAACCAGTCAATGTTCAAAATTTTCATGCTTTTTTACAAACACTCAATAAATGTTAAAGACTCAATATTTTTGTAACATTTGTTCCTGTTAAGTATCATTGTTCAATATAATAAAATTCATAAAATTAAAAATTCATCAGTAGAAATATTCTAAAGAATAAATGTGGGTCTGTCAGACCCATATTTATGTGCCTTGATGACAAAATTAGTCTTATCCTCCAAGGGCTACAGTGGAAGCTTTTCTCCTATTTCTCACAGTAGATCTCATGAAAAGCAGCAAGCAGTAACTATGTTGTTGCCTGAAGGCTTGGCTGCACTGAAATTTTCTCCATCAGGTTAATTACTGTACTGTCCTTAATCTCAGTCTCCCACAAAATCTTTAGATAGGAGAAAAATGTAGAAAAGTTTTCTGCCAGAGCATAACACAGGTGGCCTGGAGTCCAAATAGCAATAGCGTCCTTGTTCCCAAGTGAACACTCACGAACTTTGTCTTTACTCTCTGCTTTTAAAATCAACATTTTGGTCTCTGAACTTCAACCAGAACCTCCATCATGCTCAATTTACAACATTCTAGGACCACTTCTCCAGCTAGTATCTCCAAAGCTTTACAAACTCTTCCCATGAACCAGTTCAAAAGGCTTCTGGACAACATGGTCAGAGAGTATCATAGTAACAACCTCATTTCTTTGGTACCAGAATCTGTCTTAGTAACTTTCCAAATTGCTGGTACAAAATAAATTACACCCACAATTTAACAGGAATAGATGTTGATTTTGGCTTACATTTCAGTCCAAGGCATGGCACAAAGACATGACAGAGAAGAGCTGCTCATGACATGGTGGACAGGAGGCAGAAAGAGTGAAGGAA
>NW_004957867.1:0-1182 GCF_000276665.1 Chinchilla lanigera
TAAAGGGGGAAGAAGGATATTTTAATTTATTTGGATATTTTTTCAAAATTTTATTTTTAAAGATAAAAGAAGCAAAACACATTAACAGACACACAGACATAAATGAAACAACATAAAAACAATACAGAATTTCAGATAAGTTGATAAGAAATTAGCAATAGTTGTATTCCATACTATTATCTTCATATTGGTTATTCAGATAAACATATATAGACATGTAAGAATGATCAAACAATTAAATATCAACTGTTCCTTTCAAGAAAGCAATAAAAATTAGCAGTGCAATTGTCCCAGCCATCTTGTGTGTGTGTGTGTGTGTGTGTGTGTGTGTGTATTTCCCTTCCTTATTTATTTCCTCTGTTTCCTAATCCCAGTTGTTTCCTTTTGAGTAGCTTCCCTTTCACACTATCTATTGTGCCTTTTAGATTTCATTTACTCCTTCAAGTTCTTATTCTAGGGAGACAACATGATGTTTACACATGTAAATCTTATTTATTTCACTTATAAGTATGGCCTCCAGTGGCGTCCATTTGCTTATAAAAGCCTCGAGTTTATCTTTCTTTATAGCTGAGTAATATTCTATTATATAAAAATACTACAAATTTTTTATCCATTCCTCAGTTGGTGGGCATTTGGTTTGTTTCCCCAATTTAGCTATGACAAACTGCACTGCTATAAACATCTGTGCACATATATTGTTGTGGTATGATATTTTTAGTTCTTTTGGAAAAATACCCAGAAGGGAAATAGCTCCACTGAATGGGACCTGTACCCCTAGTTTATTGAGGAATCTCCAGACTGATTTCCGCAGTTGTTTCACCAGTCTACACTCGCAGCAATAGTGAAGAAGAGTTCTTTTTTTCCCACAGCCCCTCCAGCATTTGTTGTTGGTTGATTTCTTTATGATAGTCATTCTTTCTGGGGTGAGATAGAATCTCAGTGTTGTTTCAATTTGCATTTCTCAAATGACTAATGATGTTGAACATTTTTTCATGTATTTATTTGTCATTTGTATGTCTTCATCTGAGAAGTCTGTATTCATCTCAGGTGCCCATTTTTGGATTGGGCCTTTGAATTTGGGGGGCCTGATTTTTTAAATTTCCTCCTATGTTCTAGATAGAAGTCCTTTGTCCAACGAACAGCTAAAATTTAATTTAAAATAGAAATCTTAGTTTAAAATAG
>NW_004957868.1:0-1188 GCF_000276665.1 Chinchilla lanigera
TCAGATCAGTATTGACACCCAATTCTCCCCTCGTTCCAGTGCCTGGAAATAATAAATCTGCTGTCCCCATGGAGTTAACTATTCTGCATAGTCCATATTGATGGAATCTACAACATGCGGCCTTTCATGGCTGAATTCTTTCAATGAACATCATATTTTCTGGGTCACTAGTCCATGTTCAGTGTTTCATTCCGTTTTATGAATGATCCTGAATATTCCATTGCACAATGATGTCACAATTATTGATCTAATTTAATGGTTTGGTCTGTGAGGTCATTTCAGTGTTACTATTAAAGAGACCGTCATGAACATTACATGGATAGATTCTACGTAGGCTAAGCCTTATAGCACATACATTATGCATATGGCATATAATTTAGTGGTTTTTCATATATACTTAAGAGTGTGATTTCTGGCCAATGGAGACCCAGATTGTCGCTACTCCTACCTCAGGTGTTGGATGACTCACCCTAGGTTGCATGCTAAATGTCTCCACGCCTTCCCTCTCTTATTTAGTTCTTCTATGCGCTTGCTAGTCTACCAGCCCAGCATCACGTATTTGTGTATGAATGTGCAAATTACCAAGAAGAGTAATTTGCCCTGAAAGGAAGCATTAGGAAGGCTGGTAGCCAGGGCAGTAAAAGAATTTAGCACAGCCGAGATTGTGGAAAAGTGAAGAGTTTATTGAAGTAATGGAAGAAACAAGAGGAAAGTTCCAAAAAGGACTGTTTCCTGGAGTCTGAGCACAAGAGGGGGCTTCAGGTTGGTCACAACAAGCCTCCCAGGTAGGCTTTCTTTAGGTCTGCATGCACACTGTCTATCTCAAGGGAGTAGCTGTGTTGTGTCAATAGTTATACCTTAGAGCAGTCAATTTGACACAGTCTGATATTCTGATATTTTGATATTCCTAATTTTAAGCCCTTCTGGTTCCAATTGCAGGTTCCTATAAGCATGACGTGTGACAAAAGGGTCACAGGCTATCAGAAGAAAAAACATGTGTTCTGCATCAAGGGCCTGTTTGTCATTTCCTTCTACGTGGAGTTTTGCCTGTGTAGATATGATGATCCCATAGTACATGCCAGGTTCCAGACATCTGATGGGGCAAGAGACTGGGTTCACGGTGACTCTACTGTAACTGTAAATAAATTGACTGCCTGTCCACTCCCTGTCTATGACAATGAAAATACT
>NW_004957869.1:0-1227 GCF_000276665.1 Chinchilla lanigera
CAGCAGTGGCTGAGGCCAGGTCAGCATTGGTGAGTGGACCTCCATGTCACTGAGGCCATGCCTAAGCGCCATTCCTGGTATCATGGCCGCTTTGTTCGTGGGCTCACTGGATAATGACAGAAATGACTGAGGAAAGACGTTGATAGCTATCCACAGGATGGATAATCCTATTGAACTGATTATTAAAGTCCTCTTCTGCTGAGCCCATATTTTGGAGCACATTTACATGGAACACAAAGATCTTCACATTTTACACCCATATGTAGAGACCTGTCTGTGTAGCTTTTTCCTAAATGTCTTTGTTACCTGTTTTATCGTCATGTTCCTTCCAAGTCCTTGACCATCCAGCCAGACCATTGGTTACAGCCTATGAACTGCAAGTAGTGACATATCTGGTCATATTTTTCTTCCAAACAAAACATACAACCAGGTGCAATGTGTTGCTCACTGAAGTGGTCTGCACTATGCATGTAAATTTGAAAGGCATCAGTACATTGTCAGTATATAGAAAATAACACTTGGGTCAGGGAATGGTTATAATCATTCATGAAAAATGTTTAGATAGAAAAATTGAATGAACTTAAGAATGACTTCTGAAGCTTTCTAATATTTATAATCCAGTAAGAATACATGCTTCCAAGGACTTGGTAAACATGTACTTGGTAAACATCCTAGAGGCTTTGCTCTGAGGCATCGTTTCCAAATACTTATTTAAAATAATTTTCAAACAAAATCTGGTAAGAATAGGTTGTCCCTGATTTATGTTTGGAGCAGGAGCTCAGTGCTGTGATCTCACTCAGCCTGTGACCCTCTTCTCAATATTATCTGTGGCTCTGAGACACGTACATAGACTTGTAACCATTTACAGACAGCACACCTTGTATGATTCTGGTGCTAGTTTGACACTGAGTATGAAATGGATGCTGGTTTCCCACCTTGGTGGCATTGAGGCCCAGTAATTATGATATAATTTACATATTTCAAATAGCAGGCTCAAATTTTATCAGGTTAATATTATTCCCTAGTTATTGCAGACAGATCAGACCCACAATCTCCCAACTGAGTGGATGGTGAAGGCTTAAATAAATGAGACAAATGACATGATTTCAGGGCTCTGGGCGGTTCCAGACCCTCTATCAGAATACTAGACCTAAGACAAAGAATTTCTCTGAGCAACCCATATTTATTAGGTTTTTAAACAAAGGATGGGAATACTGAAGAAAATGC
>NW_004957871.1:0-1128 GCF_000276665.1 Chinchilla lanigera
CCTCACTGAGGGGGTTGCTGTGGGGGGGGACCCTCACTGAGGGGGATGCTGGGGGGATCCTCACTGAGGGGGGTGCTGGGGGGGACCCTCACTGAGGGGGGTGCTGTGGGGGGATCCTCACTGAGGGGAGTGCTGTGAGGGGGGACCCTCACTGAGGGGGGTGCTGGGGGGATCCTCACTGAGTGGGGCATGGTTCACTAGAGTGAGACAACACACCATGAAAAGGAAAGGGACTTAGCTGCTGGCATAGTGGGGAACCCTCTGGCCTTTGTAGAAATAGGCCTTGCCCTCCACAGCCCAGATGAGCCCATCCCCTTCCCTCCGAAGGAGAGAGCCCAGCAACAGTCCCTGAGCCTGAGCCTCCTCTGTGTTTCAGAACCCATCGAAGGCTTCTCAGAGCTCAAGGGATACCCTGAGCTCCGGTGTCCACTCATGGGGCAGCCAGGCAGAGGCTCGGAGCTCCAGCTGCAGCGCAGTGCTGGCCTGGGGGCGGCCTGCCGACACCCCTAGCTACTTCAACGGTACAGCCCGGCAGCCCTTGGCGGCTAAGCGGCCTGGTACTGGGGTCACGGAGGGTTTGTCTCCCTGAAGGGGAGGGACAGGGGAGGCACCCGGGCCCAAAGCAAGGTCCCTGCCCAGGGAGATGGTGGGGAGGCAAAGGACCGTTATCCTCTCACTGGCTGCTGATGGCATGCCAGCAGCCCCCATGCTAGGGAGGACAGCAGCTCTCCTGGCCTGGAGTCAGGACACTGAGGAGGTAATGTCTTCTCGGGAAAAGGACCAGGACCCCTGAGCCCCTGAGTGTTACCATCCGGAAGTCAGCAGCAAGCTGTTGACCCCCTCCCCCCACCGTGGAGGTCAAAGATGAAGACAGCACTCAGGCTGCTTCCAGGCCGGGTGCATGGGCTGTGCTGTGGCTTTGGTAGATGAGGGCTTCATGTGGTTGCAGTTCCCAGCCTGCCTGGCCAGTGTGACTCTGGCCAGTGACCCGTGGCCTGGGCCAAAGCCCCTCCTTTGGGGAGCTGTGTCAGTCTGTGTCAGTCACTGAGGGGAATGCTGGGGGGATCCTCACTGAGGGGGGTGCTGGGGGGGAATCCTCACTGAGGGGGGTGCTGTGGGGGGATCCTC
>NW_004957872.1:0-1229 GCF_000276665.1 Chinchilla lanigera
TAAAAACGGCAGCAAGACCCTTTACAGATTAAAGGTGCAATACAGATTACATGTATCTGTCAGGAAGGAAGCAAACCTGGGACTTCCAATCCAACTAGTCAACACTCAGTGCCACTGGAACTGTTGAGCTGGACGTATTTCTCTTGCATTAATCCCAGCAAGGGCCTGGCGGGAGTCTCTGCTGTAGTCATTCTTTGCCCAGCACGGCCTACACGCCAGGGACAGTGCAGATAGGAAATCAGTACACCTCGGTTCAGCGTCTTGCCTCCGGACCAGGTAGCCCCGTGACGTGACGCAGATAAGGCACCTCCCAACCCCACGCAGGAAAACCACAGTCGCTTTCTCATCAACTTGGGGCTGTACCAAAAAGATCATAAGGCATGCCTCCTACGAGCGTGTGGAAACGACAGAGGAGAAACTCGGTGATCGCTGAGACACAAACGCCCTAAGAAACGAAAGCCACGAGGAAACCATACGGCGTACATACTCTGGGCAGTGCAAACCCAGATGCTCACCGAGAAACAAGGATGGAGTAAGAAAGGCAAGCGGAAAGGATTCTCCTTTTTCATGGGGCCGTTTTTGGAAGACAGCCATCTCCTCCGCTTTCATGCTCTCGTCCTTGCGGGGCTTCCCCCGCATCACCACGGCAACGAGGGCCTGGGAGGTAACATTCACTCAACTAAATTCCTGACGTGGCGACCTGAATGACAGAGGAAGAACCAGGGCCGACAACTTTTATTTCTCCCTTACATGCAAAGGTCGGGGAGGAGGCCCCGCGGGGAAGACGAGACAAACGAGACAAACGGCCCTTGGCTGAATGTGATCGATCACACCCCCTGTCCTGAGGGCGAGATGGTTTCCTGCAGGACGAGGTGCAGGAGGTGGTTCTGCTCCGCAGTCAACAGAGGCCACATGTCCACCTGCAGCGACTTGACGGCTTCCGTGTCCTTCTCGTGGGCAGCCATGACCAAGGACTGCAGCAGCAGAAAGAGCTCCTCGGGGAGCTGGCCGCCGCCCTCCTGCCCGTGGCTGTCGAAAGCCTCCCAGGAATACTTCTCCAGCGTCTGGGCGTGCTCCGGGAGCAGCTTGGCGGGGGGCGGCTGCAGCAACAGCAGGAGCAGCACGCGGGACACCTCGCAGCGGACGAGCACGTCGGAAAAGGCGCCCAGCGCGGCCGGAGAGGGCGCGGCGGCGGCCGCAGCGACAGCGTCAGCGGGGCTGCTGGCGGC
>NW_004957873.1:0-1214 GCF_000276665.1 Chinchilla lanigera
TTCCTATATATTCAAAGTATTGATCAGGCCATGACAGTGGCCATACTGTGTAATAGGACTTGTTGTTTTTTACTTGCCAAACTTCTTTCCTCTCCATAGCCTGCCCTGTTTTCTCCAGGGTGGGTTTTTTTTTTTTTAATCTTGCTTTTTCCTCTTTTACTTGGCCCAAGCTTGCTCTGCAGAGCTAGTTTCTTTCTCACTCCTCACTTTCACTTTCCTTTTTCTTTTTTTTTTCTCCGGTACCAGGAATCGAACTCTGGACTTTGTGCTTGCCAGGCAGGTGCTTGTATTGCTGAGCTATATCCCCAGCCCCCCACTTTTACTTTAAATTTTCCCACTGTTTTTTGCTCATTTTGTCAAATTCTTTGTTTGAGAAAAGAACCAGAAACCAGCTCCAGGAGATACAAGTAGAAGCAAAAGCAAAACAAAACAGCACTCTCACCCCGCAATAAACCCCTTCTTTTTCAAGAACCAAGATTTTGTTTTGTTTTGTTTCTGAGACAGGGTTTCACTACCTCGTTCAGGCTGTCCTTGAACTCACTATGTAGTCTAAACTGGCTTTGAACTTGTGGCAATCCTCCTTCCTGAGCTTTCCAAATGCTGGTATTACAGGCATGCGCCACCACGCCTTACAAGAAGTGAGATTTAAAAAAACAAAACTATTAGAATATTCTGAATATAGAGGCAGATAACAAAGCTTATAGTTTATTATAATTCTTCCCTTCTGAGAATTAGTTACCTTCTTCCTGTCCAAAATATTTTCATTCCTCCAGGTCTGACTCTGACATAGCTTGCTATTAACCTTGGAACAATCAACTCCTTCTCTACCCTGAATAATAGCTTCCTCAACAGAAAATGAAGCACAGAATCCAGACAGTGCTTCTTAACTGGCAGGCCTTGGCATGCTAGTGTCCTGCATGGCAGTGAGAAATGAACCCTTCTTCAGTGGAGCTGTTAAGAGTGGTCAGAGGTGGCCAGCACTCCTGGGCCAGCATTCTGGTCATGAGTCATCTTATTTAGGGCTCCCTGGAGTATCCCAGGCAAAGTGGTCCAGCTTGTACACCAAGCAAGCAGTGAGCACGGTGGCCAACAGCCAGTATTTGAGTTCTGTTAGTCTGTGGGCACTGCCTAGCAGGGGTGACTGGAACCGGTGCATGAGTTCTTTTGGTTTTGGGGGTTGTTTTTTGTTTGTTTGGTTGGGTTTTTTTGTTGTT
>NW_004957874.1:0-1207 GCF_000276665.1 Chinchilla lanigera
TACCATCAAGAAATCAACCAATAACAAATGCTGGCAGGAATGTAAAGGAACACTTCTCCACTGTTGGTGGGAGTGTAGACTGCTGCAACCAAGGTGGAGATCAGTCTGGAGATTTCTCAGTAAACTAGGATTAGAGGTCCCATTCAACCCAGCTAGTTCCCTTTTGGGTATGTTTCCTGAAGAACTGAAAACATCATACCACAGTGATACATGTGCACCCATGTTTATAGCAGTGCAATTTGTCATAGGTAAATCTTGGAAACAACCCAAATGCCCATAAACTGAGGAATGGGTAAAAAAAGATGTGTTTTCTTAGATATAATGGAATATTAGTCAACTATAAAGAAGGTAAACTCGAGGCTTTTATAGGTAAATGGATGCATCTAGAGACCACACTCATAAGTGAAATAAATCAGACTCACATGTGTAAACATTGTATTATCTCCCTAGTGTAAGAACCTGAAAGAGTAAATAAAATCTGAAAATTACAATAGATATTGTGAAAGGAAAAGAAACTGCTCAAAAGGAAAGAACAACTGGAATGAGGAAAAACAAAAGAAAGAAAGAAGGGAAAAACTTTGAATATATATATATATATATATATATACACACACACACACACACACAAGATAGCTAAGATAATTGAACAACTAATTTCTATTGCATTATTGAAAGGAACAGTAAGTGTTTAATTGTTTGATCAACCTTACAGGCCTATATTTGTTTATCTGAGTGACCAATTTGAAGATACCAATATATAATACAACAACCATTGTTAATCTCCTGTCACCTTGTCTGAAATTCTGTATTGCTTTTATTGTTTTTATGTTGTTTTATTTATGTCTGTGTGTTTGTTAATATGTTTTCATTCTTTTATCTTTAAAATAAAATTTAAACAAATAAAAAATAAAAATAAGAGACATTTAAATATACTCAAGTTGGGCTGGGGATTTAGCTCAGTGGCAAAGCGCCTGCCTGGCAAGCGCAAGGTCGTGAGTTTGGTTCCTGGTACCAGAGAAAAACCAAAAAATAAAAATAAAAAAAAATATATACTCAAGTTTCTCCCACCTAACAGAATAAAATTTCTCCCTGACCCTAAAGATTGTGCTCTAACAATCATTTATTTTTCTCTTTTATTTTAAAATTTTGACACATATTTTTACATCTTTATGGGACACAATATGATAATTTGATGCACGTATATAAT
>NW_004957875.1:0-1228 GCF_000276665.1 Chinchilla lanigera
AAAAAAAGCCAGTAAAATTCAATATTTAACTTTTTTTCATTTTGGATTTTGAGACAGGGTCTTGCTATATGGTTCAGGCTGGCCTTGAACTCACCGTATAGCTTAGGTTGGCCTCAAACTCCATGATCTTCCTGCGTCAGCTTCCCAGCTGTTGGGATTGCAGGTGTGTGCCACCATGCCCAGTTCAGCATTCATCAGTGAGGCTGAACTAATAGTGATCTAGAAATAAAACGGAGCTTTTTTTTTTTTTTGGTACCGGGAATCGAACTCAGGACCTTGCACTTGCCAGGCAGGCGCTTGTGCTGCTGAACTATATCCTCGGCCCCTAAAATGGAACTTTCTAAGTCGAATTAAGATTGATTACCATGGGGGGCTGGGGATTTAGCTCAGCGGCACAGCGCCTGCCTGGCAAGTGCAAGGTCATGAATTCGATTCCCGGTACCGGAATAAAAACAAAAACAAAAACAAAAAAAAAGGTTGATTACCATGGATCTATACAAACGTCATACTTAGTAATGAAAGATATGTACCTTCTTTTTTTTTTTAAAGTGTTGGAATTGAACCTAGGGCCTCCACACTGAGCCACATCCCCAGCTCTGTTTTGTTTTGTTTGTTTGCTTTTTTTTTGGGACAGGGTCTTGCTATGTAGTTCAGGCTGGCCTTGAACTCACTATGTAGCCCAGGTTGGCGTTGAACTCCTGTCAATCCTCCTGCCGCAGCCTCCCGAGTGCTGAGATTACACTTGTGTGTCACCATGCTGCCCAGGTCCCCAGCCTTGTGAATGTATTTAAATTTTGAGAGGAGGTCTTGCTCAGTTGCCTAGGCTGGAGGTGAACTTGCAGTCCTCCTGCCTCAGTCCCCCAGAGTGAAATGGGAAAACACAATGATGCTTGTGATTGTTTCTTCTATTCAGCATTGTTGTAGAGGTCATGGTCATTTCAGTTGAACTAAGATCAACAGACCATGGCCATAGACAGCTGTATTCAGTAGTATAGAGATGTTAGTTTTTCCTAAGTTGACCATTAAATACCTTAGAATTCCAGTTAAGCTGATTTTTATGACTTTGACAAGCTGATTCTAAAATTTAAGTGGGTGAGCAATGGGCTAAGAATTGTCAGGATGATTTCTTTTTTTGGTCTTTCTGAGACTGGGTTTCACTGTGCAGTTCAGGCTGGCCTCAAACTTACTTTGTAGCCCAGGCTGGCTTCTAACTCGAAGCAGTTCTCCT
>NW_004957876.1:0-1195 GCF_000276665.1 Chinchilla lanigera
TTTATTTTTTGAAGACAGGGCTGTAGTGGATTGATAACTGGTGGGCAACTTTTAACCCCCAGCTGAACTGAGTCAGCATGGTGCTGGGTGTGGGAGGCCCGCCTGGGGACTGTTGCCAGCAGCATGTGAGGCAGAACTGGAGAAGGAGAAGTAGGCTGTTGGGAGCTGAGAGAGACTGTTGGGAGCTGGTGGAAGCTGTAAGGAGCTGGTGGTTGTTTTGGAGGAGCTCGTCATGCTGGCTTTCCTGATGAACTTGGCTGTTAATCCTCCGAGGAGCTGAGGACCTCGTTGGCACTGAAAATAGCTTCAGTTCACTTTGGGGAGCTCTGGTCCTCACTTTGAGCATTGCTTCCTGGCTCTGGAGGGGAAGATGGTGCACTGCTGGTCTCCTGGAGAAGCTTGCTGTGTTGGCTTCCCTGATGGGATGTCAGACAACTTGATCATCGGAGGAGCTCGGGACCTCACTGTTGCTGAGGATGGCTGTAGTTCCTTCTGGGGGAGCTCTGGTTCTTCTGAACGTTGCTTCCTGGCTTCAGTGCAGATCCCTCAGCCTGCTAGCATAGATACTTCATCCCACTGGCACAGACTTTCTAGCTTCCACCACTTTGGGCCTTCCCAGCACAGATCTGTGAAACCTGCCTGAGATATTGTTATGGGCTCTGGGCCTCCAGCTGGACTCGTGGGAGGCATTGTTATGAGCTCTGGGTCTTTGGCTAGACTCAGGCAGGACCTTTCTGTGGGATCCAGGCCCTCAGCTAGACTCCTGGTCTATAGTGTATGGACAGATTTCCTGCATTCTTTTGTATATCATTCTTTGGGTAATGATTATAAATAATCTTATAAACTGTGGGTCCTGTATTTTATTGTTCTCCCTTGCAAAATGACCCCCAAAACCAACACAAGGGCCTTGTCAAATGACCCAGGCTGGCCTTGAACACATGATTTTTCTGCTTTAGCCTCCCAAAGTTCTGGGATTACGGAAATGTACCACCATGCCAAATCCCACTGGTTTTTTTTGTTTTGTTTTGTTTTTGTTGTTCTGTGATGGTTTCACTGTACAGTTTAGATGGCCTTGAACTCACTTTATAGACCAGGCCGGCCTCAAACTCACAGCAATCCTCCTGCCTTCCAAGGGCTGGGATTATAGGCACACGCCAGCAGTCCCGGCCTAAATCTCAGTCTTTCAAGGTTAGGA
>NW_004957877.1:0-1139 GCF_000276665.1 Chinchilla lanigera
TGAGCGAGTATCCAGAACGAACGCTTAGACTGCGCACGGCTAGCACGAAGGTGACCCGGGACGGCAATGCAGCTAAGAGGGCCGCGCTCCGAGGGGTTCCGGGCGCGCGTGGACCGGATAACGGCAATGCAGCGCTCCCGAGGAAAGCGGGAGAGATCGAGGAGCAGCAGGGCTACATGGGACAGGAAAGAGCATTTCAACTTCAACAAGAAACAAGGGCTTGAGAGAGATCCGTCAGAGAACTGGAGAACCATTCCTGAACCTTCGGAAGGATGATGTGTCAGAAAGAGCGTCTAGGTCAGCACCAGGGACCAGCAGTGATCTGAGTCTGCGGAGGAGCTGACTGGGTCCAGCCTGGAGGATCTGGAGCGGGTCCACAGCGTCCCAGGACTGGCTGAGAAGTGAAGGAATGAACGAACGAATGAACGGAAAATTCACTTTCAATCAACAATTTTTTTCCCTCTACAACATGTGCAGTCACTGGTTCAGTGACAACAACAAAAACTGTGTATTTAATGGTTGTGAACTTTATTCCACAATATGGAAACGTGCAAACTGAGCCACTGTTCACCAGTGAACAGATGAAAGATTTTCACAGTGACCCTGGAACTTATCAAGCTTTCAGAGTGCTATTTGCTCTCTGGATGATAGAAACTCAAACAGTCCCGATGAATGTCTGTGAATTCATAGAATTATTCCAGTTTTAAAATGCAAGTTTTTGCTGTGGTTTTATGAGTGCGAAATTCACATACTGAATTTTATTCTTCCCATTTGTTGTCAGAATTAAATCGTTTATGCACCATGTGACATACTACTTTATGACCTTCTGTCTACTTTCTCATTAAACTTTTTGTCCAAGAAAATTCACGTTTAAAGGCTCTAAGAATATTTTATGTATACCACAAACAACAGGTAATTTAATTCTAGCAAATTTATCGAAACTAATTCTTATCTACCAGGTGTCCAAGACATGCTTAAATGTAAGAAACATCACTTCAGGAATGAAATAGAAGGAATAATTACTTTCTAAGAAAGAACATCTTATAGGAGGTTAAACTACTCCTTTGAAAGAATAAGTTTTGGTTTTCAGTCATTATGAAAATGAGATTGGGGCTGGGGATTTAGCTCAGCGGCAAAGC
>NW_004957878.1:0-1228 GCF_000276665.1 Chinchilla lanigera
ACCCAGCTCATTTGTATTATATTAATGGGGAAATCTGCAAGTTTGACCTGATGAAGTAGGTTGACTTAGAATAAGAAAATTTTTTTGAGGCAGGGTCTTGCTAATGTAGTGCAGGCTTGCCTTGAAGTCACTGTGTAACCCAGTCTGGCCTGGAACTCATGACAGTCCTCCTGCTCCAACATCCCCAGTGCTGGGATTGCAGAGTGTACCACCACACCCAGCTAAATTGTCCAGTTTTTATCAACTGTTGGACTGTATATTACCCCATAATGCACCCCCAAAGCCTAGCCAGTGACAGGAAAATAATCTTTGGAAATTAAGTATGCTAAGAGTACAATGGGAATAACCTGATTTACGATTGGGCATACTCAGATTTGCATTTAGTTTCTTGTTTTTTTTTTTTTTTTTCTGGTACTGGGAATCAAACTCTTGACCTCGCGCTTGCCAGGCAGGCACTGTGCTGCTGAGCTAAATCCCCAGCCCCTAGTTTCTTCTTGTTGTTGTTTTGGGTTGTTTGTTTGTTTGTTTTCTTGGTACTGGGAATCGAACTCTGGACCCTGCGCTTGCCAGGAAGGCGCTTATGCCACTGAGCTACATCCCCGGCTCACGCGTTTAGTTTCTGTTGGTTCTGAGCTTATTCCATGCTCAGCAGAAGAACTGCGATTGTCTTTCCCTGGTTTGTAGGGGATGACCAAGACAGTGAGAAGTCCAAGCCAGCAGGCTCGGATGGTGAGCGGCGAGGGGTGAAGAGACAGCGGGATGAGAAAGATGAGCATGGCCGCGCCTACTACGAGTTTCGAGAGGAGGCGCACCACAGCCGGTGAGGACCTGTTCCTGCCCTTCGGGAGCAGCACCCCAGATTCTGCTGTATCACATGCTGATCAGTGTCCGGAGGGAAGGGTGGGTTACACTCTGCTTTGTTGAAAGAAGCTGTCCGCTGGGATTTGGTATTTACTGGCACTTTAAAGTGGACATACTGTGCTCCAGACAGTCCTTGGTGAGAGCTGTGGCTACATGGACTTACTTTTCTCTGTATAGTTCCAAGTCACCACCACCTCCTGAGGAAGAGGCAAAGGAGGAGGAGGAAGATCAGACTCTCGTGAACCTGGACACGTGTATGTATAAGACAAAAAGGTTGGGGGTTTTAAGTACTCTGCTAAAAGGAATTTTGGGGATTAGACCTGGCCTGCATGTCCTCACACTTTGCCCCCAGTCTTCTTTTTTTTTT
>NW_004957879.1:0-1227 GCF_000276665.1 Chinchilla lanigera
CCAAAAAAAAAAAAAAAAAAAAAAGAATAAAAGATCTGAAGGCAGTAGTGGTCTGAACAGTGTTTTAAAAGCTGCTGTGGAACCTCTCACGGCAGGGACCACAAAAATAACTGATTAATATTTCAGGTCTCTGTTGACAAAAAAAGGAAAGACTCCCAGCCCTTCCTTTTTCTCTTGACTGATAGGCCCACTCCCTGCCTCCTGGCTTCCCACCACCCCCACCTCTGCAGCTGCTCCAGGGCCGTCCTATGCCTTGCCAGTGCTGCTGTGGCCGCTCTGAGGAGAGGGAGGGCCACACGTGACTACGCAAAGATCAGGGAGGAACCAGAGGCCATTGCTGAGATCCTCAAAATTCCCCAATCCCAACGGGCTGTGATCGCCACTGCTGCCCCTTCTGGAGACTCCTTGAGGGCTGGGACAGTTGTGATTCATCCCAGCCCTGTGAATGCTGGGAGGTATCAATCAAGCAGTTGCTTCTCCCCCTTGTCACCAGGACAGCTAAGGTGTCTCAGACATCCCAGAGCTCTCAGGCAGACAGCAGGCTTGACATACAGACCCATCCCATGTGGTCCTATCTCCTCCATCTCCACTTCAAGTTATCAAAACATCCACAAAGTGGAGGCACCTGTGCACACCTGGGCTGCCCCTCCTCTATGAGCAGCATCCCTTGCACTCCTCGGGTTGGTCCAGCACTGTGCTGCCCTGCTCCGTGCTCCTGGCCTCAAACTCTCAGTGATCTTCCTGCTTCAGCCTTCTGAGTGCTGGGATTACAAGTGTGTGCCACCATGCCCAACCCTGTTTTCTTCTTACAATAAAAGAACCACATACCAAGTTCTGGTGAAAGAATACAAGAATCTGTTTGGGGTTGGCAGTGTGTAGATCACTTGCCTAGCATGAGCCAGGTCCTGGGTTCCATCCTCAGCATTTAAAAACAAAAACAAAATGACAACAGGGGCAGAGAGAAAGGCGGGAGCAGATGCCAGAGGGAAGAGCAGGTGATGCTCCTGGCTGCAGGGCAGTGTCAGAGGGGTACCTCCAGCCCAGGAGGCCATACTAACTCATGGCATGGAGCCACCATGGTGCCCCAGAGGAGGCTGGCCAGGCTCGAGGCCCCTGTGTGACCTCAGCTGCAGATCCTGTGCTTCCTCTTTGTAAATCAAACACAGTGGGATATAGCTCAGTGGCACAAGCGCCTACCTGGCAAGCACAAGGTCCTGAGTTCAATTC
>NW_004957880.1:0-1168 GCF_000276665.1 Chinchilla lanigera
CCCATGTGTGCCGCTGGGAGCCCCTCGCTGAGGACCTCTGCGGTGGACCCGCAGTGTCTGCTCCTGCCCGAGACGGGCGTCCTCTGCTGGGACGCCACACGCAGAAGGTGAAGATGCGGGTACAGAGGAGAAACGCAGAAGACGCTCAATAATGCATCGGGGTGAGTGCTGAGGTCTCCAGAAAACAACGCCGCCGTTCATTTTGCGGGAAGGTGGCGCTGCTCCGAGAAAAGCTCTCCGGGGTGGCAAGGCGCACGTCAGAATTAAGGGAGGGTCAGCGAGAGGCACAGACGCACGCCCCAGAAGGACAGTGGCCCAGACGACAGGGTGACCTGGCGGCCGTCGTGAAGCGGCACACCGTCCTTTCACAAAGGGGGCCGAGGTCTTGGGTGAACGACTGGCTCTTCAGCACGCGCGGGCCTCAGGGCTTCGCCTTGGCTGCCTTCTTCCTGCAAGGCTGTGGCTGCTCCATGAGAGGAGGGACTGGATGAGCGCAAGCAAAGAAAGGGACAGGCGGAAGGTGGTAGGAGAGCACCGGGCCGGAAATGGCTGGGGGCGGGAAAAGGCGAGGCTACTCGCAAAGTCCTGAGGAGGAGAAACCGGCCTTCAAAACCTGCAGCGCTGGACCGGGACGACTTGCAGAAAAGCATTCTCAGTGACTGCCTGAGAGCTGAAGCAACACGGTAGGAATGTATGATAGAGCCAGATGTGGTGGTGCACATCTGCAATCCCAGCACTTGAGAGGCTGAGGCAGGAGGATCCCTGTGAGTTTGAGGCCAGCCTGCACTACATAGCGTGACTCTGTGTCAAAAAACAAACAAACAAACAAAAAAGGTTTTATGATAGAGCCAGCTGTGCACGCCTGTAATCCCAGGCACTTCGGAGGCTGAGGCCAGAGGATTGCAGCCTGGGCAATTTATCAACTTAGTGAAACAGGTGCCTCACAATAAAAAATAAAAAGGGTTGGGGATATACCTCAGTGTGATTTTCCTGAGTTCAATCCCCAGTATAAAAACAAAATGAAGCCGGGTGTGGTGGCACATGCCTGTAATCCCAGCACGCAGGAGGCTGAGGCAGGAGGATCTTCGCGAGTTCGAGACCAGCCTGGGCTAAAAAGTGAGCTCAAGGCCAGCCTGAACTGCATAGAGAGAGCCTGCCTCAAAAAGAC
>NW_004957881.1:0-1226 GCF_000276665.1 Chinchilla lanigera
CTCTCCACAGGTGCACACGCCCAGGTGCAGCTGGTGCAGTCTGGGGCTGAGCTGAGGAGGCCCGGGGCCTCAGTGAAGGTCTCCTGCAAGGCTTCAGGCTACTCTTTCAGCAGTAACTGGATGCAGTGGGTGCGACAGAGCCCTGGACAAGGACTAGAGTGGATTGGAGATATCTACCCTGGTGATGGTGATACTAATTATGCTCAGAAGTTCCAAGGGAGGGTCACCCTCACCGCGCACAAGTCCTCCAGCACAGCCTACATGGAGCTGAGCAGTTTGAAGTCTGAGGACACGGCTGTGTATTACTGTGCGAGACACAGTGTGGTTCCCCACATCCTGACTGTGTCAGAAACCCAGAGGGGATGATAAATAAAGAGAAACCCAGAGGGAGGAGCAGCTGCCTAGATGATGAATGACAGAGATGATGAGACTGAAGATTTCCTTAAAATACTGTTGCACTAATTGAAGATAGGAATGATAAACACAGGTGTGCACCCTAACTGTATGGCATCCGTGCGTGGGTGTCCACCACGCTCCGTGCAACACACTGGGAGGACAGAAATTTCCCTACTAACGAGGTGGACATCATCAATGTGAAGAAAGTATCTGTGATGACACATACAGTAGTACCTCAGTTCACAAACTTAAATTGTTCCACCCTCCTGGAAAAATGGCTGCGTTCGTGTTCAAGCAGGGAAGATAGCCATGGTTGTGTTTCACTGGATGTGGAGTTCACAACCGGAAGCAAAGTTTTTTAGAATGCTGTGTTCACTAAATGCATTGTTTGTGAATGGAAGTATTCAGGAACGAAAGCATTACTGAATTTTTAAACAATCAGAGAAATATTTTGGAGCAAAATTTTTCAATCACACAACATCATTCTTTTTAGTTTCTAAAAATGTCTCTCAGAATGTCTACCATTTCTATTAGTTATAGGACAGGTGTTTATAGGGCAGGGTTTTGTTCACAGTAAAACTGATTAGAAACTAGAGAGATTTCCCAGGACTCTCTGTGACATTTACATGCCCAGCCTGCCCCGTAGGAGTGCCGCCCCTGCCGTCCTTCTTCCATAAAGCGGTTGGACCCACAGTGGGACACAGTCACCTTCGATATTGAAGATGCTAACATGGGCTCCTCCCTGGTGTTGTGGATTCTGTGGGTTTGGACAAGTATTTAATGACAGCTTCTATCACAGGTTTCATGTGTGTCCATATTATTTAGGTGAT
>NW_004957882.1:0-1224 GCF_000276665.1 Chinchilla lanigera
TTGAGGTCAGCCTAGGCTACAGAGCAAGACCCTATCTCAAGGGAAAAAAAGGGGATGTAGAAATAAAACTCATATATCTTTAATATAATGTCTTATTTTAAAATATATTTTTTAGGCTAGGGATATAGCTCAGTGCATAAGTGCCTATCTGGCAAACACAAGTTTGATTCTCAATCCAAAGAACCAACCAAACAAACAAAAAAACCCTAAAATATATTTTTTAGTCAGGCATGTTGGTGCATGCCTATAATTCCAGCACTGGGGAGGCTGAGACAGGAGAATTACTGCAAATTCAAGGCCTAGGGTACATAGTGAATTCAAGGCAAGCTATACAGTGAGACCCTATCTCAAAAAACAAAAACCACAAATATATATATATATATATGTGTGTATATATATTTAATTGAACATATTTACAGGTACAGTGTGATAATTTGATAAATGTGTATACTGTGTAACAATTAAATCAGGATAATTAGCATTTCCATCTCCTTAAACATCATTTCTTTGTGTTGGGAAACTTTGAACTCCTCTCTTCTACTTCTTTACAAAATACTGAATAAATTGTTGTGAACTGTAGTTACCCTACTATGCTAGAGAATACTAGTGCTTATCTCCTAGTCTGATTGTGTGTTGGTACCTATTACCCAATCTCCCTCTATTCCCCTTGCCCGCTCCCCTTCTACCTCCAGTGACCACCCTGTTACTCTTTACTTGTATAAAATCATATTTTTCGCTTCCAGTGTGGAGTGAGAACTTACAGTATTGCTTCTCTGGGGTTGACTTATTTCACTTAAGGTAATATCCTCCAGTTTTCATCCACATATCTTCAGTATAATTTTTTATTACCTAAAGGGGGTGAATGAACCTCTTTTCCAGAAATCTCAGAATCATATTTTATACTTATCTACTTTTACCTGAACACATGACATTTTCTTTTAGTGCCTGCCTGTTAAGTGTGAGGCCCTGAGTTTGATTCCTGGTACAAAAAAACCCAGACATTTTCTTCTAGTTTTCAGAAAAAAAAATCCCAGTTTAATATTGCCTATGCTAGGTGATTAGAAGGTGTACTTTTAAAAAGAATAACCAGCAATCAAAAGCTGCTTCTCAGGAAAGTTTCTGTTAACATTTTATCCTGAAATGCTATAAAATGTATCTAAATTAGGCAAAATGGGGGGCTGGGGATTTAGCTCAGCGGCACAGTGCCTGCCTGGCAAGCTCAAG
>NW_004957883.1:0-1226 GCF_000276665.1 Chinchilla lanigera
CTCACCATATTTTGATCACAGCTTGTCAGGACACAAAGACATGAAGGGAGGAGGCCTCTGGAGGTGCTCCAGAGTGTAGTAGGGGTGATGAGATTGGTATGTAAAAGTAAGGGACAATTTTTTTTTTGGCTGTGTGTGTGTGTGTGTGTGTGTGCGTATGTGTGTATGTGCATGGGTGTGTGTTTTGACGGCAGTTTTCTACTGAAATCACTTCTTAAATATTTGAACACTCATTTCACATTTTGATCAGATTTCCTATGTTTAAGACCATTCCCTGCCCTGCTGCCCACTGGTTCCCGCAGATCTCTGCCTGCTCAGTTCAGTGCCTGGCATCACCCTTCTTCCCTACCCATCCAACACTCTGCTAACTCCCTGCCAGGTCCAGACTCCAGCCTGGCAAGTCCCTGCTTGGCTGCCTGTCAGGGAATGCAGCTTACTAAGCAGGAGAGCATCAATGGGCCTGCAAGCTGAGCATGACCATGGGGCTGGATGTACACTCTGTGGAACTGAAAGCACCTGCTTGCCTTCTTGGTAGGCTCCTGTGGATATGTCGGAGACTGCCTGGACCTGCCAAACTGTGAAGGGGCAGAGCCTGAGACTGCCAGAGGGAGGATGATGGGAAGAAAGAGCTGTTGCTGGTGACAGAAAAGTGAAGCATGAAACTGACTGATACCTCCCTCTAGAGACAGGATCACGAGTGAATAAAGAGTGTACAGCATGCAAGATGGGCCTGTCTGGGTAGAGAAGAGAGTTAACAGATTCAAGGTGCCCATCATCTACTTTCACCAACAACTAGGACACGGGCAAACTACTTCTATCAGGATGGCCAAGTAACTTTCAATTGCTTCCTCCCTTCTCAGTCACAGCCACAGGCAGGCTGGGTATTTTGCAGTCTGGTCACAGATGCAATACTTTCTCCTTACTTGCGTCAAAACGCCATTCCTTGCATGGAGGATGCTTTCTTTACATCAACCCAGCCTGAGTGTGAGATTCCTTGAGGATGGGAGATTTTTCTATCAATTCCCATAGTCCTCCTTGTGCCTCATAGAACCTGGCAGGGTTCAGGCAAAGAACTTTCTCTCTCCTAAGTGTGTGAGACCCTTGATGGGTGCTCCTAGGCTTCAATGAAAGCTCCAAGTTCCAAAGAGCCTGAGTGGGCCTGTGGCATAGGCTGCGGGCAGGCTCAGTGAAGCGGGAAGAGGCTGAGTGGGAAAGCCAGGAAGTGT
>NW_004957884.1:0-1164 GCF_000276665.1 Chinchilla lanigera
CACAGTCCCAGCCTAGCCTAACTGTCCAACTCGGGGACTCCATGGAACCAGAGCCCCTGAGGGGACCTGTCTTTGAATGTGCAAATCCAGGGACAGAAGAAAGCACAAGTGACTCTAAAAGGATCACTTACATCTGAACTTTTGTCCAAAAGCATATATTTTTAATGTAGGTACTTTTGCAGTTCCACTCCACGGTTGTTGTTACCTCCATTCTCAGAGTGTTGAGGTTGATCAGAAAAAATTCCTTGCCAGAGAAGTCCAGGGAAGGACATATGGAAATCTCCAGTACACATCAGTGTCAGTAGAAGTTGAAGAGAGCACCAGGAACTTGGCCAACCAAGCAAACTGCCTTAGCCAGGTCCTCTGTGATAATGACCAACTGAAAAATGTAGAAAAGATGATAATGCCTTTTGTCCAAAGAAGGCCCTCGAGGACCTCCCTATCCCTCCAAGGCCTCTGTACCTGTGTCAAGGAGACGTCATGGAGATGTCATGGAGACCTGGTATCAAAGCCAGCTGAGCTCCAAGGCCAGAACCTCATTGCCAGTAGAAGATCAGTGCCTTTTGGCATTGTTTTTGCTTTTCTGGCAACAGTTTCCACGAGGGTAGCAGTGCTCTTGCTCACTCCGGAGTCTATAATTACATGAGGGGATTTGCAACAACAACAAAGTCACGTCATTGAGTCCCAGCATCCAGTTCACCCAGTACCAATAGTCCAGCCCCTGTCTCCACAGGTCCATGAGGCCATGACCCAGGATGTTGCCCACTATAGCAGGGGCTGCTTTACATAGCCAGGAGGTGCCACCAAGTCTGCGCACACAGGAGGACTCCATGACTGCAGAGAGGGAGGACTCGCCCAGGAGCAGTGGTACCTGGAGGGCCACCCAAAGCGACCCCATTGAGTGCCTCGCCTTCAACTCTCCCACGTTCATGTCCTGGTGGCTACATCATCTCTCACCTGAGCATAGATCAGGATTCTGCAGAAAGACAGACAGGGACCGTCAAAAGTCAGGGTGGATTGACCCCGCTTCTCCTCCCTCTACACTGAGGCTCAGCTTTTGTTGTCAGCATCCCAGGCTAACTCGGACTTTGCCTTTGCAGCCCTCAGCCTCCCTGAGCCTGAATGTCAAGCGCAGCTCCTACCAGCCTCTGCACTGTGGCCAGG
>NW_004957885.1:0-1170 GCF_000276665.1 Chinchilla lanigera
AGCTGTAGCTCTCTGCCTTGTGCCACTCTGCCTTGTAATCTGCCAAGTATGGGCTGAAACCTCCACAAACTGTAAGCAAAATAAACCTTTCCTTCCTTAATTTTGGGTGTCAGGTATTTTGTCCCAGCAATGATAGAAAAGTAACCAAGACATTTGCTTTTTAATTTTATCACAAAGTCTAAAATAAACCAGAAAATTGTATGCTGTATACAAGTACTTAGTACATCAATTTTACCCTCAGGGATTAAAATGTCACGTGGGTTAGGGTGAAAATAGAGAAGTGGAGGAAGAAGAAGAGATTAGAATGCTGGAGGACAAAGGGGGTTCATGCTAACACTGGGAAACTGGTGCAGGGGATTGGAGGGAGAAGAAGAGGAGATAAAAAGAGGAACTCAGCAAAACCACAGCCTCAAAGAGACTAGACACCATGTTCACACTCATATACACAAGTTCAAAAAATGAAGGAGAGAGAAAAGAAAAAACATAAACAAAAACAAAATGAGAAAGCACAAAACAATACAAAATAGGCAAAACTACCACAACAAACAAAAAAACAAACAAACAAAATGATAAAAACAAACAAGCAAAACCAACAACAAAAGTCCACTTCCAGGTTTGTCTCTGCTGTCACTGTTAAACAACGTATAAAGACAGCATTCTGATCTGTGTTCATTTATCCCCAAAGCCAGCGAGCCTGCACCCTCTGGTGGCTTGTAGCTGTCAGGGAACCTTCCCAGGGTCTGAGCTCGGTGGGGAGCTGCTAGACGGAGCCAGCAGCCACTCCGAGTCTTTAGCACTGTTGGTCTCTTTCCAGAGTGGTTCCGGGCCAGTCACTCTCTCAAGCAGGACAGCTGAGCCTTCGGCACTCACCAGCAGTTAGTGCAGTCCTTCACATCTGCTGTTCCCCTCCACTGCTGCATCTCTGTGGAGGCCTCTGGGGTCCCCAGCATTTGCCCTGTGTTGGCAGGTTTAGACCACTCCTCTTGCGCAGTGCTCCCACCGCAGGCAGACAGCGCCACTGGGTACCTCCTTCTTCTTTGTTAAAGTTTCTCTCTTCACCCTCTCCTTGGGCTTCAATTCAGGCCTCAGTTCATTTCTCAGTCTGGGGGTACTCGCCTCCCTCCTTCTTATCTTCTCCACATTGCTATTTTCCAGTGTCTGGATGGCAAC
>NW_004957886.1:0-1225 GCF_000276665.1 Chinchilla lanigera
TCTTGATGTAATCATCTTTTAACTTCATAGGACATATTCATTATGTTCTGTTTTAAAACACATTACAGTAAAAACTTATCCTTAAAAATGTCTACTGTGGAAATAACTCTGCTTTGCTTCTAACTCTGAATTAAAACAAGTTTCTTACAGACACTGTACCTCACTTTCATTATCTATGTATTTGGGGTAGATCAGTGGTTCTGGCTGCACAATGGGAAACATTGGCAAAATATTTTTTAAAGCAATAATGCTCAAGATCCACCCCGGGCTTTAATTTTCAAAGCTCTCCAGGTGTTTTTTAACATACAGCAAGGGCTGAAAACCAATGCTCTCAATGATCGCTAAGATCACTTCTGGCAAAACTTTCTAATTTTATGATTCATCACGTTTTGACATAGTAACAGTTGCTAGAGATACTGTTCTCAGTATTTGCAGTGTCCTAAAATCTAAGTAGATTTCTCTCAGAGACTGTTTCTAGTAAAAATGGGGAACATTTTCTTGTCCTACTTAGAAAATTTCCCAAATATTACAAGAATAATTTACACAAAATGCCAAGTACATATCATTATTATGATGTAATATATGCTTTAAAAATAATATAGATTCATTTAATTCTTAGGAAATATTGTTATGATTGAAAACAATTTCCTTCGATACATGTACGATGTGTACTTATGTATTGTATACAAATTTTTTTAAAAAATTGCTGCTGTAGCTATTTTGTTTTGAATAAATGTACTCAATATATTAGTAAGAGTTAGTAAACTTCCTAAAGTGTATACATTATTTATAACAACTTACATACTCATTTAACATGAACTGGAATGGACAGTTTCATTAAAGAATGCTTAAAGTGGACTGAGTAATTGTACTGATGTTTCAAAAGATTTCTTGAACCATTCTTAAAATATATCCCTGTAAATTTTGCCATGAATTATTGATTCAACAACTTCTTATTGAAGTAAGAGGATAGCATTCTCTTTGAATTGTATTTTCCTTTTAATTTTAAATACTATTAAAGAATATAGATGAATGTCATATTTAAAGCTCCATGAGATAAAAAACTCAACCAAATGCTCAAATCCAAAAGGAAGCCATGTTGACTCTCATAAAATTGGTAAAAGGCCTCTAAGCCACTAAGTTACACAGACTGAGCTCAAACTTTTGATCTTCCTGCCTCAGCCTCCCAGAGTGCTAGGATTATAGGCATGTGCCTGGCCATAAA
>NW_004957887.1:0-1225 GCF_000276665.1 Chinchilla lanigera
TTTTTTCCAGTTTGTCTATTTGTGACAGTGGGGTATTAATGTTCCTCATTACAATTGTTTTAGTGCTCATTTGATTTTTCATGACCATTAATATTTGTTTTATATTGTCAGGTTCACCTGTATTTGGTACATATATATTTATGATTGTTATCTCTTCCTCTTGGAGGGTTCCTTTTATAAGATTGTAGGGACCTTGTTTTTCTCTTCTGATCAGTCTAAGCTTGAAATTTACTTTGTCTTCAAATAGAATAGCTACCCTTGCTTTTTTCCAGGGTCATGTCCTGTTAAATATTGTTTTTCATTCTTTGACTTTCAGTCTCTGAATTTTATTTTGAGTTAAATGTGTTTCTAGTACGTAGCATATTGTTTCTTTCTTTTTTTTTTTTTGGTACTGGGAATCAAACTCAGGACCTTGTACTTGCCAGGCAGGCACTTGTGCTGCTGAGCTATAACCCTGGCCTGGATCTTGTTTCTTGATCCATTCTGTCAGTCTGTTTCTTTTAGTTGGTGAATTGACACCATTTACATTGATGGTTATAACTGATATATATTGATTTATCCTTGTCATTTTCTTTTTCTGTTTTTGGGTCCTTGACTTTTCCCACCGTTTAATTGCTTGCCTTGCCTGGTGATTTCTTTCTATTGGTGTTTTTAGGACTGTAGTATTCTTTATTTCTTTAACGTATCCTTCTGACCATTTTGGAGCGATGGTTTGGTGGTTATGAATCTCTTCAATTGTTCTTTGTCATGGAAGTATCTTGTTTCTCCACTGATTTTGAAAAAATAGTTTATCAAGGTACATCAGTCTGGGTTGGAGGCTGTTTTCTTTCAGGAGTTGAAAGACTTTGCTCCAAACTCTCCTTGACTTAAGGCTTTGTGTTGAGAAGTCTGCTGTGATTCTGATGGGCTTTCCTATATAGGTGACTATATTTTTCCCTCTAAGAACTTTTTTTTTCCCGGTACCGGGAATCAAACTCACGACCTTGAGTTTGCCAGGCAGGCACTGTGACACTGAGCTAAATCCCCAGCCCCAATACCCCCCCCCCTTTTTTTTTCTCTAAGAACTTTTAATATTCTGTTGTGCTGAATTTCTGGAATCTTGACCATTATATCCCTTGGTGTAGATTTATTTTGCTCATGAATAATTGGAATTCTATATGACTCATTTACCTGTAGATGTGTAATTCTTTTTCCATGCTTGGAATGTTTTCTGTCATTACTTCTG
>NW_004957888.1:0-1144 GCF_000276665.1 Chinchilla lanigera
TGTCCCAACACAACTGCAGACATCTGAGTTTCCTGTTTTGTTTGTGGTGCTGGTGATGGAACCAAGGGCCTGTGCATGCTAGACAAGCACAAACTTTACCACTAAGCTACATCTTCAGAGATCCTCCTCCCTTAGCCTTCCAAATAGTTGAGACTAGAGATGTACACCAACATACCCTGCCTATACTTTATAATTTTTATATCTCATGAAACTACATTCACTTTTTAATTTTTTCCTTCATCTAAAGAATGATGATATAGCTTAGTGGGCTGGGGATATAGCTTAGTGACATAAGCGCCTGCCTGGCAAGCACAAGGTTGTGAGTTCGATCCCTAGTACCGCAAAAAAATAAATAAATAAATATGTACAACCATTCTCAGCCAGGGGTCTGTCAACCTAAAATGAACTATAGGGCAATCAAGACTGTTAACAAAGAGATAATCCAGGACTGGCAGGGATTGCAGCCTGGGATTCTTGGTGCTTCTGAAGACACTGCCGCAGGGGAAAGTTTTTAAGAAAGGAAAAGCCCAGTATATTAGCTTTCCCGTTATTGGGATGAAATACCCAACAGCCACCACTTAAAGGAGGTTTATTTGAGTTTCCAGTAGGTTCAGTCCATGGTCACCTGGCTATAGGGTCCAAATGGCATGGTGGAAGGGCCTGGCAGAGGAACCCTACCCACCCCATGGAATCCTGGAAGCTGAGAGAGAGGTGCTAGGGATGAGAATATACCCTTCCAAACTGAGCAGGGTGGCACAAGCCTGTAACCCCAGCTCTCAGGAGGCTGAGACACGACTGCTGTGAATTCAAGGCCAACCTGGGCTATATAGTTCAAGGCCAGCCTGGACTACATAGCAAGACCCTGTCTCAAAAAACAACCAAAAAGAACACAGCCTTCTAGGTCATGCCCCCAGTGACCCACCTCCAACGAGGCCACACCTCCTAACAGTACATGCAGCCACTGAAATCATCACTGGGTGAATCCAAATTCTTTAAACATATGAGGCTTTGGGGAAACATTTTAGATCTAAACCACAACATGTATGTCTTCCATTTCTGAAACAAAGGTCACTGGCTAGGGAGCTCCCAGCAGGAGTTAGCAGGTCTGGTGGAAACCATGTCACAGGAATGGAGTCCTGCAATC
>NW_004957889.1:0-1178 GCF_000276665.1 Chinchilla lanigera
TTGAACTGCATTTCTCCTAGCTCAATGTCACTGGTTAGTGCTTTGCAATGAATCTGTTCTCTGCCCTGTATCTGGGCCAAGATCTTAGAGATGTGAGTTCTGCACTTGGTGCTGTAAGGTTCAAACACTCAGGTAATCACTGACAAAAATGAGAGTCCCTCCCTGCACCTGGGAAAACTTCCTTCCAAATTCATGTGAGAAGTTGCTGTCTTTTGAGTTCCATGGAGTGGACATTGTTTGGAGAACACTGCATAAGGAAGAGGGTCTAGGGTCAGCCCCCATGGTGTGGGCTGTGCTGTGGGGTGGAGTGAGACTGTGCTCAGCAAAGCACTGCACAGTGAAGAGAGAGATCAGTGGGTCCCTGTGACCCCCATTGGCCTCTGCTAACTGGGAGACCCTCAGATCCCAGAGCCCCAGTAACACTGCTGCCTCTGAAGAGGTCAGCTCATTTCCAGAGCTATGAGGCACAAATCTGGGATAAATGTAGTTCCTGATCTGCTGAACTACTTAGTAAGAATGTTTTTATTGAAGTATGAAGCATATGTGTTTTTGATTGTTTGTTTGTTTTGTGCTCTCGAGACGGGGTCTTGCTATGCAGTTCAGGCTGGCCTTGAGCTCATTTTGTAGCCCAGACTGACCTTGAACTCGCAATGATCCTCCTGCCTCAGCGTTCAGAATGCTGTGTTTGTATTTTATCTATCTTTCCATTTTATTTTTACACTTTTGTTCTTGAGGCCTAAAATAATATTTTCTGTTCAAAGCACTACCATATACATATTAATAGGTAACAAGTGGAACAAAAGGAAAAGGAAAGAAAGCATGATAGAACAAATTAGTGACCTCAGGAAGCTGGCTCAGAGTTAGAAAAACTAGCTTGAAATTACAGTGCTTTTTTGATGCTCCTTGTGTAATATGTTCTTTTCATCTGGGGGGTGGATAGACGTTTCCTAAAAAATTGACCCAAGATAACTTGCACTTAAGGAAAAACAGAAATGATTTGGCTCTTGTTATTATTCATAGAACCATGCAGTTTTCTCCACATACAGCATTTTTCTGAGAACTTTAAAGGGTGCTCATCTGTTTTCTCACTTATCTGTTTATTTTTCCATATGACTGGAGATACATCTTTAAAATATCAATTCAATGTAGATATGACACATTATTTCTGAAGATTACTC
>NW_004957890.1:0-1149 GCF_000276665.1 Chinchilla lanigera
TTAAAAATTTAAAAATTTAAAAAAATTTAAAAAAACCCTACATTGGAATAGAAGGTCTTTATCTCAATCTGATAAAAGCTATTTATGACAAATCAACAGCCAATATCATACTAACTGATCAAAAAACTGAAAGCTTTTATTGTAAAACCAGGAACAAGACAAGGATGCCCAATATAACCACTCCTGTTCAATATAGTGCTAGAAACATTAGCCAGAGCAATTAATTAGACAAGAGAAAAAAATAAAAGGAATAAGAATAGGAAAGGAAGAAGTAAAATTATCATTATTTGTGGATAAGAGGATACTTTGTTTAGAAGAAGCCAAAAACTCCATCAAAAAACTCTTAGATTTAATAACCAAATTCCGCAGCATAACAGGACACAAAGTAATACTCAAAAGCCAATAGCATTCCTATACACAAACAACAAACTCACTCAGAGAAAAATTAGAGAAACAACACCTTTCACAATAACATCTACAAAAATAAAATACTTAGGAATCAATCTAACAAAGGGAGTAAAAGACCTTTCCATTGAAAACCACAGTACTGTAAAAAAAAAAAGAAAAGAAAGGAGATCAAATAGGATATCAGAAAATAGAAAGATATCCCTTGTTCTTGGGTAGGAAGAACAAATATAGTGAAAATGACCATACTTCCAAAACTATTATACAAATTTAATGCAATTCCAATCAAAATACCAATAACAACTTCACAGAACTATAGAAAACCTAAAATTTATTTGGAACCAGAAAAGATCTAGAATAGCAAAAGCAATTCTGGGTCACAAAGGCAAGGCAGGGAACATCACAATCCCTGACACGAAATTATACTACAGAGCTACTGTGATCAAAATAACATGGTACTGGCAAAAAAAAAAAAAAAAGATCCTAGGATCAATGGAACAGAATAGAAGAGGCAGGAAGAACTGCAAACACAGTCAATCACACTATCTTTGCCAAAGGCACCAAATACCATCCCTGAACTGCATAGTAAGACTCTGTCTCACTCTTTTAATTTTAAAATTATATTGGTACACTTTTGATATACATAATAATCACACCCACTGTAGGGAGTTTGTACCTGTACAAAGTATATCTTGATTCTTCTTTTTTCCCTGTTCAGGCCAGCCTGAACTGCATAGTGAGACT
>NW_004957891.1:0-1164 GCF_000276665.1 Chinchilla lanigera
TCTCCGGTACCGGGAACCGAACTCACGACCTTGCACTTGCCAGGCAGGCGCTTTGCCGCTGAGCTAAATCCCCAGCAGGTTTTAAATTTTTAATGAGGACAAAATTTGGGAGTGGAGTATTGGACTTGGGTACGGTTAATTTTATCAAACAGATTTTTTTTTTTTTTTGTACTGGGAATTGAACTCATGACCTCAGGCTTGCCAGGCAAGCACTTACGCCGCTGAGCTATATCCCCAGCTCAAACACGTTCTTAAAGAACAAGTTGATGGCATAAAATTTTACAGCACACGTGCTCATTAAGCTGAAACATACAAATAATTCTTTAACAACAGTTTTAATATACATTGTGACAAGCCAGTTTCAAATGTAATGGAATAGTCAAAATAGTTAACTGTCCTTTTATCAAACTGTGACAAACACATTTGGTCTTCACTGACTGAGAAAATCAGTTTTTGTTTCTTTAAGGTCCTCCATCTGTCTTTTACCTGACACTGTGCAGTTGTTGAATTTATAATGTAACACTATTTTAAACCAGTTGCCCTCTCCGCATTTCCTCATACCAGATCCAATTTCTTGTCTTTGTCCCAAAGCCCTGGCTGTTTTTTCCTATGTCTCTGTTTTTCCGGCTGGTTCTTTAAAACAGGTCTGTTAGTATCTCTTCTGTTTTCTTCCACTCTGAAGAATTCTCACTCTCTCTTTCTTATGAAGGTCTTCCTGATAGCTTCCTTGTTTCAACATAGATAAGAAGAGATCCAAGTGAGACCTTTTCTCCTTTATCCAAATTAGCTTCAGTTTTGGTTTTGTTATAATTACTGTTAGGTTTACCTTGAGAAGTTATTCATGTTTTCTCATTTTCACTACTTTTGCTGCTTCATTAGAAAAGTCGATGATTTAACACAATTAACACACAATTCACATACTTTTTAACTTTTTCCATTATGTGGTTGTAGTTGAAGTGTTGAAAAAGTAATAGCTTTCTGAGAGATTATCATAAGCAATTTCCTTTCAAAGGTTGTGTGAGAATATGGGTCACCAAATATTCTTTCAAAGACTTCTTCTGCTTTCTTAAAACTGCCATATTCCATACAGCTATAGCCTGAATTTTCATTAAATTCTGTACTTTTTGAAGTGTAAGAATGTTGGTTTTTTTTTTTTTTTTTTTT
>NW_004957892.1:0-1218 GCF_000276665.1 Chinchilla lanigera
TTAGAGGACTCTAAAGCCACTCAGTGTTTGTGTCCTAGCAGTGTTTAGATGGCTCAGTAGACTCAAGCTGAATGTGTATTGTCTGTCCAAACACTGTGAAAGTTGGGTCATGGAAAGTGCCTGGCATTCCTGAAGATTTCTAAAAATCCATCCTCTTTCTGGCATGACTACAGTGATTAATCCTAATCTTAATCTAATACATTTATTCATGTTAGCTCGCTGTCCTACTGAAGTAACTTCTTGTTTCTCTTAGGGCAAAGCTAGCTTCTATTATTTGTAATAAATTTTGATCATAATTTTTCAGTGATCATGATATATTTTCTTCTGGTTTCCTATCAAATAAAAAAATTTTGACAAACTGCCTTTTAAGATGTTGGCAATGCTAAGCAATGTAAGTTCTTTTTATTTTTTAAGAAGACACCTTAACGATTGCCCTCATGCATACGTGTTACAAATCCATGACTACAAAATAACCTTTCTAAAGGGTGAGTCACTAAAAGTCATCTCAGAAACAGAAAAAGTGGATATGGTGTTAGCAGCTTCTATCAGGGTCATATCGGCATTTCAGGATCAGGAGAAAAGAGCGGATTTTTGGTACATCAAAGAGCAAACATCGAAGTGTATTATAGAAATAGAAAAGGAGAGATTCTTCATCAGATGACGACAGGGATTGACGCCCAGGCCATGCCGCATAGTCCACTTTGTTTGAGTTTTCAGGATCAATCTAGTTAGCAAAAAGACAGTAACTTATGAGTAATAATATCAATACTTGTATATCTTTGTTCCTCTCAATTGCTAAGTTGTGATTTGAGAAGTAATGGCAATACAAACCTCGAGACAAAGCATAAGATTTCATGCCTCTTGCTGGTGTATCAGACTCATAACCCTGTTAGTCACCTAAAGGCCAGAAGCAGAACACAGGTGCTGTTTTCTGACATGCAAGTGACCACCAATGAAGTGTGTCCCTGCAGGTGCAGACAGGTGGAGATCCAGAAAGTAGCTACTCGAGCACAGATAGACATTGATTTGACCAGGGAATGATGGAGAGCTTGGCTTCCAATTTGAGCTTAAGGAACTTTCAGTTTTCTTGAATCTGTCCTTGATTTTCAGTTGAACTGCATTTCTCCTAGCTCAATGTCACTGGTTAGTGCTTTGCAATGAATCTGTTCTCTGCCCTGTATCTGGGCCAAGATCTTAGAGATGTGAGTTCTGCACTTG
>NW_004957893.1:0-1223 GCF_000276665.1 Chinchilla lanigera
CAACCCAAGGACAAAACCAACAAGTCCACTTGCAGTACTGTTGAAAAATAAAACAGAGTGCTTAGGAATGAACTTAAAGAAAGAAGCAGAAACCTGTGGTAGCAAATACAAAACCATTATACAGATTCAATGCAATTCCAATCAAAGTACCAGTAGCATCCCTCACAGATCTAGAGAAAACACTCTTAAAATTCCTCTGGAACCAGAAGTGATCCAGAATAGTGAAAGCAATCTTGGGCAACAAAGGCCAGGCAGGAGGCATCACAGTCCCTGATTTGAAGTTATACTACAAAGCTACTTTTATAAAATCAGCATGGTAATTTTTTTTTTTTTTGCAAAAAAACAGACCTGAGGATCAGTGGAACAGATTATAGGATGCAGCCACAACTATAAGTACACTCAGCCACCTTATCTTTGACAAAGAGACCAAACATGTTCACTGGAAGGATAGCCTCTTTAATAAATGGTGCATGGGAAAACTGGCTTTCCACATGCGAAAGACTAAAACTACACTCATGTCTATCACCATGCACTAAACTAAAGTCAAGATGGATTAAAATCTAAATTTTAAAACAGGAACACTAAATCTACTGGAAGAGAAGGTAGGTAGAAATCCTGAAGACGTAGAAGTAGGCAGAGAGTTCATGAACAAAAACCAAACTGCACGGGAAATATTTCAAAGAATCAAAACTGGGATTTCATCTTGTTGAAAAGTTTTTGCACATCAAAAAAAACCAAACAAAACAACAACAACAAAAAAATGAAAAAAGAACAGAGTAAAAGGAAAAACCCACAAATTGGGAAAAAGTTTTAGCCAACTGTCCCTCAGACAAAGGACTTCTATCTGGAGCATATAAAGAATTTTTAAAAATCAGGCCCCCCAAATTCAAAGATCCAATCCAAAAAAGGGCATCTGAGATGACTATAGATTTCTTGGATAAAGAAATACTAATGGCAAATAAATACATGAAAAAATGTTCAACATCACTAGTCGTTCGAGAAATGCAAATTAAAACAACACTGAGATTCCATCTCACCCCAGAAGGAATGACTATCATCAAAAAATCAACCAATAACTGCTGGAGGAGCTGTGGGGAAAAAGGAACCCTTTTCCACTGCTGGTAGAGGTGTAGACTGGTGCATACACTGGAAATCGCTCTGGAGATTCCTCAGTAAACTAGGATTAGAGGTCCCATTCAACCCAGTTATTTCCCTCTTGGGTA
>NW_004957894.1:0-1222 GCF_000276665.1 Chinchilla lanigera
GGCCCAGGAGCGGACAAAGTTATGTATGGAACAGAACAGAAAGCTCAGCAACAGACACACGGCTACGGGCCATAAAGTCTCCAGGCGGTGGCAAAGGCTGGCTGGGGGTGTATAATGGCCGCCGGCTGAGAGGACCCGACAGAGGAATATGTCGGACCTGAAAATCATCTGCCGAGTTATCAAAAGGTGAATTCCAGCATAACATACAGCTGAAGTACAAATGCGTGAACGCAACATATTGCCCAACAAAATGGAGGCTACGCTGAGACTTCCCTGGGGAGCAGGAAGCTCGGTTTCAGCCCTGGAACTTATTTGGCTGAGGTGATAAAGTGAGCGGGCTATACTCCCCCACCCGGGAGACCTAGGGGGCGCATGGGTCTCAAGGCTCATTGGTCTTCACCAAGGCGGATGGGGTGGGGCGGGGCTGGGCGGGGAGGGGCTGCTCGGAGTGGGGGCAGGGAGAAGGAAGTGCTGGCAGCTTATTGGCTTTTGCCCAAAGGCGGGAAACTCAGGCTCAGAAGGGAGCTGCTGCGAGACCTCGAGTCTTTCGTCTGGACCTGAAACCGCACCACACTGACCAGCCGCAGGCTGGGGTAAGCGCAGGCCGGCCTCCTCAACATTGCCGCCCCCACCTCTCTACTTTGCTCTCTCCCTCCCGCTCTAGATTCTGCATTCCGTCCCCTTTCCTCCACCTTGCCGGGGGTGGTACTCAGTTAGCCCCCGAGACCCCCCTCACGCCTCCCCCACAAAACTCCCTCCCAGAGACTGGGGTCCCGGACCTCCAAACCCTGGTGTTGAACCCATACCCTCCTTTGGTCCTGAGGTGATTCTGAACTGGAGAGACTGTGCTTCTTGAGCAGATGGTGGGTGCACGTGAGGGGGGCGCAGCAGATGGGGCAAGCCAGGAGGGGAGGAGGAGGCATGGTGGGAAGAGGAAGGCAGCGTGATCAAGCGCAAGCCTGTGGAGGAGTTTGGGAGATTGGCCAGAGGCTGTGGAGGCAGGGAAAGCGCGGGCTTACGCGCAAGCAGCGTGGGGGCGCTTTGGTGCTGAAAACTTTACACGCAAGCGGCGCAGGCCATTGCTAGTGCCGAAAACTTTACACCCAGGCGGCGCGGGCCAGTGCTAGTGCTGAAAACTTTACACGCAAGCGGCGCGGGCGTGCATTGGTCCTGAAAACTTTACACCCAAGCGGCGCGGGCCAGTGCTAGTGCCGAAAACTTT
>NW_004957895.1:0-1171 GCF_000276665.1 Chinchilla lanigera
CTCTGTACCTCTCCTGACTCCCTGTTGGGACAGCCATTTAAATAAGTGGCAAACTACTGGGGGCCAGGGGAGATCTCAGGGACATCTAAGACCTTACATGGTTGGGAAGGAGGTGCAAGCTGTCAGTATTTGCCTACACTGGGCGTGGTGGCGCACGCCTGTAATTCCAGCACTAGGGAGGCTGAGGCAGGAGGATCATTGTGAGTTCAAGACCAACCTGGGCTACAAAGTGAGCTCAAGGCCAGTCTGAACTGCATAACGAGACCCTGTTCCAAAAAAAAAAAAAAAAAAAAATGCCTAATGGGGTGCAGCCTAGATGAAAAGTTTGAAACAGCATTTCTTGGGAGGTGTCGGGCAGACACTGGCACCTGCTTACTGCATGCATCCCCAGATGTGGGCAGTGCGGGGGAAGCTGCCATGTGGGGCTGGCTCCAACTCTTCCTGCTGCTCCAAGGAACAGAATGAGCACCTTTCACACCTCCAATAGAGAGCCCACTTGCCAGCTGCTCACTCTAAGTCCACTAGAGAAAAAGAAACACTTTATTCTATTATTAATTTATTCATTCCACAAACATTTACTAAGATCCATCATGTATGTTAAAGATATAGTAGTAATCAAGACAGAAAAGGCATGAAACTGATGTTTCAAGTGGGGAAGGCAGTAACAAAGATGCAACATATAATTTTGAGATGGTGATGAGATTAGAGTCCTGGGATAGAGATGAGCCGGATCAGGGAATGCTGTTTCTGATGGGCGTGGTGAAGAAATTCTGGAATGGACAGTGGTGATGGTTGAACAACATTTCAAATGCACTTAATGTCACCAAACTGGTATACTTTTTTTTTGTCTTTTTGAGACAGGGTCTTGCTCTGCAGCTCAGGCTGACCTTGAGCTCACTCTGTAGCCCAGGCTGGCCTCGAACTCACAACAATCCTCCTGCCTCAGCCTACCGAGTGCTGGGATTACAGAAGTGCGCCACCATGTCCAGCTGAACTGGTATACTTTTTAACTTTTTTTTTTTTTTTTTTGGTACTGAGAACAGAGCTCACAGCCTTCCACTTGCCAGGCAGGTTCTGTGCCCCTGAGCTATATCCCTAGCCCACACTCTTTAAAAATGGCTAAGGGGGGGCTGGGGATTTAGCTCAGCGGCAAAAGCGCCTGCCTGGCAAG
>NW_004957896.1:0-1168 GCF_000276665.1 Chinchilla lanigera
CTGTGGTATGATGTCTTTAATTCTTCTGGGAAAATACCCAGAAGGGGAATAGCTGGATTAAATGGGACTTTCAATCCTAGTTTTGTGAAGAATCTCCAAATTGATTTCCACAGTGGTTTCACCAATCTACACTCCCACCAGCCGTGGATAGGGTTCCTTTCTCCCCACAGCCTCTCCAGCATTTCTTATTGGTTGATTTCTTGATGACAGCCATTCTCTCTGGGGTGAGATGGAATCTCAGTCTTGTTTTCATTTGCATTTCTTCAATGATTAATGACGTTGAACATTTTTTAATGTATTTATTCGCCATTAGTATCTCTTCATTAGAGAAGTGTATATTCATCTCAGATGTCCATTTTCGGATTGGGTCTTTGAATTTGGGAGGCCTGATTTTTTAAAATTCTTTATAAGTTCTAGATAGAAGCCCTTTGTCTGATGGGGTGGTTGGCTAAAATTTTTTCCCAATTCCTGGGTTTTCTTTTTCTTTAGATGTGCAAAAACTTTTTAATAAGAGGAGATCCCAGTTGCCGATTCTTTGAAGTATTTCCCGTGCAGTTTAGTTTTTGTTCATGAACTCTCTGCCTACCTCAATGTCTTCAAGATTTTACCTGTTATTTCTCCTCCAATAAATTTAGTGTTTCTGTTTTAATATTTAGATATTTGATCCATTCTGACTTTAATTTAGTGCATGGTGAAAGACATGGGTCTAGTTTCAGTTTTTGGCACGTGGAAAGCCAGTTCTTCCAGCACCATTTATTAAAGAGGCTATCTTCTTTTCATTGAACATATTTGGCCCCTTTGTCGAAGATAAGGTGACTAAGTGTGTTTCTAGTTGTTATCTGCATCTTCTAATCTGTTCCATTGATCTTCAAGTCTGTTTTTGTGCCAGTATCATGCTGGTTTTATCACAGTAGCTTTTTAATATAATTTTAAGTCAGGAATTGTGATGCCTCCTGCCTTTCTTTTATTTCCCAACATTATTTTTGCTACTCTAGACCTCTTCCAGATGAACTTTAGGAGTGTTTTCTCTAGATCTGTGAGGTGCACTAATGGCATTTTAATTGGGATTGCATTGAATCTGTACAACAGTTTTAGGATTATGGCCATTTTCACAATGTTGGTTCTCTGCATAAATGGAGATGATCATGTGATTTTTGTCCTTGGCTCT
>NW_004957897.1:0-1221 GCF_000276665.1 Chinchilla lanigera
TTCCTCCCTGACTTCCTGTTTTCATCTTGTGTTTAAGTTTTATTCTTTGGAAAATTATCAGACACTGTTACCGGGGAGTACTTGCTTTAACACTTACGAACTGTGCCAGGTGTGGTGGCACACGCCTGTACACCCAGCTGCACAAGAGGCTGAGGCAGGAGGAAGAAAAGACTGGGGATGTAGCTCAGCAGGGCCTCGGTTTCAACCCCACTACAGCGAAAGAAAGAAAGAAAGGAAGAAAGACAGAAAGAAAGAAAGAAAGAAAGAAAGAAAGAAAGACAAAGAAAGAAAGGAAAGAAAGAAAGAGAAAGAAACAAAGAAAGAAAGAAAGAAAGAAAAGGAAGGAAAGAAAAGAAAAGAAAAGGAAAGAAAAGAAAAGGAAAGAAAAGAAAAAAACTAAAGAAAGAAAGGAAGGAAAAAAGACTGATGGAGTTTCTGCGTGTCCTCACCAGTGCGTTGGGTGTCACTGTATTTCATTCCAGCCATCCTAATACTAATAGATGTGCATTGGTGTTTAAGTGCAGTCTAAACTTTTACTTCATACCGGCTAGTGACCACGACCGTCATCTCATGGACTTACCTGCGTATCTTTTTGGTAAAATGTCTTTCCATAGTTTTTGCCAACTTTCTTTCTCTCCCTCCCTCTTTTCCTCCCTCCTACCCTGCCCGCCTTCCTTCCCTTCCTTTTGCACTCCTTGCTTCTCTTTTGTTGCAGTTTTGTGGCACTGGGAAGTGAAGCCAGGGCCTTCCCACTGAGCTACATACTCAATCTTTTTTTTTTGTTTGTTTTTGAAACAAGGTCTTGCTAAGTTGCTAAATTACCCCGGCTGGGCTTGACCTTACGGTCCTCCTGCCTCAGCCTCCCAGAGTTCTGTAATTACAGAAATAAGTCACCATGCCTGGTGTGGGAGAAACTTTTAAAACTCAAGAATGTAAGAAGAAACAATTCCATTAGAAAGCTACACAATGGAGCGCAAGGATAAAATGGAATCACTTGCAGGAAAATGGATACACCTTAGAAGTGTAATGTTAAGTGATATCAACCAGATACACAACTGAAATACCATAGGGTTTCTCTGAAAAGAGAAACTCAAAATATAAATAGACAGCAAAGTAAAAGATAAAAGTAAATAGGAGGGCCGGGGATATAGCTCAGTGGCACAGTGCCTGCCTGGGAAGCTCAAGGTCTTGAGTTTGATTCCCGATACCAAACAAAACAAA
>NW_004957898.1:0-1220 GCF_000276665.1 Chinchilla lanigera
AAACAATACCTTTTTGCCAGTCTGGCCACCAACAACTAGCAGTTAGTAGATTGAAGACACAAAGATCAATTAGTCAAAGGAAATAAAAGGTCATGCTCCTATATAGACTCTTTTTTGTTTTTTTGGTCTTTTTGAGACAGGGTCTCACTATGCAGTTCAGGCTGGTCTTGAAGTCACAAGGATCCTCCTGCCTCAGCCTCCCGAGTGCCGGGATTATAGGCGTGTGCCACCACACCTGGCTCCCAGGAATCTATTTTAAAGAATGATTTTATATACAGAGTCAAAGAATTAGCATAAAACTGTCAACAGTGAAAAGTTGGAAACTATATAAAGGGGAAAAAAATCATGAAATAAAGTAGATGCAGGGTCCCAATGTGCTGGCAGGCTGGAGAGAAAAAGCTACAAAAAATGGCTTCCACCCCAGATGGCTCACTTGAGAAGTTACTAAGTATTGCCTCCTCAGTATTCTATAGCCATAACAAGGAGGAGGCCAAGGAGAGAAAACAAAGAGACTGAGAAAAAGCAGCTGCTTTTGCTGTAGCACCAAGACAAACAGACTGTAAATCTGATTCTTGGGGCCCCAAGAAGAACTCGACGACTACATTCATCTGCAGCCACAGTTAAAAGCCAGGCCACCTCAAGAGGAACTGCCCTAAGGAGCCCCCTGGGCCATGCCCTGAATGCAAAGGTGACCACTGGAGATCAGACTGCCCTCTGAAGTGGAGGCCCCAGAGCTCAGATCCATTCTACCAGTTAGTCTCATAGGAATGAGGGGGCCCAGGGCATACTCTGCCTTCTCCCTCTGGTCATACTGTCATCTCCATGGAGGAGCCCTGGGTAATCATGACTATACAGGAAAGAGGAAACAGCCTGTTGCTAGACACAAGTGCAAGTCTCTTGGTCCTTCTTTTCAGTCCTGGTCTTCTTTCCAGCCGTCACACCTCAGTGAAAGGAGTCACTGGTGAGGAGGTAGTCTGCTATCTTTCACAACCCTTAGGCTGTAACTACTTGTTAGGTCTTTCTTGCATATCTCTGTCTTCCTAAGAAACCACTTTGAAGATACTACCATGTATTACAGCAGCCATTGATATTTTCCTACTAATCTGTCCATAACTCTGTAATGTTTGTATTGTTCCTATGCTATTTCATAAATGGATGTATGTTTATTAGTATGTGTTTCCTGCAACAACCATTGAGAATAGTCAATGAATATGCAATTG
>NW_004957899.1:0-1220 GCF_000276665.1 Chinchilla lanigera
AACCGAACTCACAACCTTGCGTTTTCCAGGCAGGCGCTTTGCCACTGAGCTAAATCCCCAGCCCCTGATTTTGGTTCTCTTAATGGTATATTTTGGAGTACAAGAATCCTCATTTATAATGACAGTGCATTCAACAATTTATTTCTGGATAGTTAGGGCCTTTTGGATCATATTTAATTAATTTTCTTTACCTCAACTTTGAGAATAAAGAAATTGTCTTATATCATCTTGTATAGTCTTGTTTTATGCTATTTGAATCTGCAACAAGCATGTGCTTGATTTTTTGGTGAATAGTGCAAAGTAGTGGATAAATTCAAGTTTTTTTCCAAATGTTTATCTAGTTGATTTAGCACCATTTTTAGTAAACACCATCATTTTCTTTTTTTTTAACACTACCACTTTCTAAAGATTTTAAACTAATTAATTAATTGATTAATTTGGTGCTAATGATTGAGCCCAGAATCCTGTACATGCTAATTATGTATTCCTCTACTGAGCTACAATCTAGCCCCTAAATTTGTTTATTTTTGTTTCTACTTGTTTATTTGTTTTGGGTTTTTAAGACCAGATCTTGCTATGTAGTACAGATTAGCCTTGAACTCACTATGTAGCCCAGGCTGGCTTCAAACTTGCGGCAGTCTCCCGCCTCAGCCTTCTAAGTGCTAGGATTACAGACATGCACCACCATACCAGGATTCTAAATTTATTTTTTAAATGCTACATAAAAACAGAATAATATGTGTTTGTGAAAGACTGTGTGATGTTTTGATTACTATGGCTTTGTAGTGTGTTTTGAAATTAGGTAGTTGTTATGGCTATATCTAGATGTCCCCACAAAGTCTCATGCAGTCACAGGTGGGGCTTTTTTAGAGATGGCTGGATCAGTGTGTGTGTGTCGCTGGGATTAATTCATTGTACATCATGTGCTGCTCAAGAGCACTAGGATTAAGCGTGTGAGTGCTACCTGCTGTAAGTAATCTGAATAAGACAAAAGGGACAGAAAGATGCAGTTAAAGATACCACCATGTATTACAGCAGCCATTGATATTTTCCTACTAATCTATCCATAACTCTGCAATGTTTGTATTGTTCCTATCCTATTTTGTAAATGGATGCATGTCTATTATTATTTGTTTCTTACAACAACCATTGAGAATAATTAATGATTATTCAATAGGTCACTCATGTATAGCTCTATTTATTTTCTTTAGAAGCCACTT
>NW_004957900.1:0-1220 GCF_000276665.1 Chinchilla lanigera
GCAAAACTAAACCTTTCCTCCTCTAAGTTGATTTTCTCAGGTATCCAGTCACATCAACAAAAAACTAACAGAAACATTGCTTATGGGACCCTGCCACCATTACAGTCTGAGTCTCTGCCCTCCGTGCACCCACGGCAGACAGGAGGTCCTCACTCAGAAGCCCCAGGGACTGCTCTCACCGGGGTTCATGTGTGGGCCCTCCCTGCACGGGCCCTGCGCCGAGTGAGTGTGTGCTCCAAGAGCTGCTGGTCCCGCAGTTTGAGTCCCTGCTTTACTTGTGCCTGGACCTCCTGGGGGGTCACAGGCACAGGCAGTCTGCCATTGCTCTTTCAGTGGCCCAGGTCTGGCTCCTGCGCATGCTCTGAACTGACTAAGCAGCAGAGCCAGGCAGGCTACGACCCGCTCCCACCGCCACGGTTCCCAGCTGAAACTCGCGGAGAGAGCCAGGTATTTCCCATATACTTCCTGGGGGCAGAGCAGGCAACCCAGGACCCTGCCACCATTACAGTCGGAGTCTCTGCCCTCCATGAACACATGGCAGACAGGAGGTCCTCACTCAGAAGCCCCGGGGACTGCTCTCACCGAGGTTTGTATACGGCTCTCCCTGCGCAGGCCCTGCACCACGTGAGCGAGTGCTCCAAGAGCTACTGGTCCCATGGATCGAGTCCGAGTCCCTGCTTTACTTGCACCTGGACGCCCTGGGGCGTCACAGGCACAGGCAGTCTGTGACTGCTGTCGGTCCGGCCTGCATCTGGTTCCTGTATGTGTCCTGAACTGACTGCAGACACAGAATCAGGGGGTTCACAATCTGTTGACCCTACAGTTCGTGTCTGGGTTTTGTCTGTACCTTGAACTGACTGGGGACATTGGTCCACTGGACCGGGATTGTCATACCAGTGCAACCTGAATCTGGGCCGTGCATGTGCCCTGAACTGCAAGGGGATGCTGGATCAGACGGTCTGCCATCAGCTGACACCAATGCCCACGTCTGAGACCTGGGATAACTAGACACAAATCAACAACTGCCACAAAACCCCAGACTAAGTAGTGCTTCTCAGTGGACACTGAGGGGCAAACCTGACCAACAAGAAAACTAGGGACACTAGCGGCCATTGCTGTGCAGCTACTGAAGAGGGAAACTGAGCTTTCTGCATCCGGTAGCAAACATGACAAAACGAAGGACTAAAATACAATCCCAGAACTCCAACTCACTCAGAACA
>NW_004957901.1:0-1219 GCF_000276665.1 Chinchilla lanigera
GCTGGAAAAACTCACTTTCCACATGCGGAAGACTAAAATTAGACCCATGTCTATCACCAGGCCCTAAACTAAATTCAAAATTGATCAAAGATCTAAATAGTAAAGCAGAAAGCCTAAATCTACTGGAAGAGAAAGTAGGTAGAAATCTTAAAGACATGGGGGCAAGCAGAGAGTTCATGAACAAAAACCAACTACATGGGAAATACTTCAAAGAATCAAAGACTGGGATCTCATCTTCTTGAAAAGTTTTTGCACATCAAAAGAAATCACCAACAGGTAAAAGGAAAACCTACGAATTGGGAAAAATTTTAGCTAACTGCCCATCAGACAAAGAACTTCTATCTATCACATATAAAGAATTAAAGGAATCAGGCCTCCAACATTCAAAGACCCAATCCAAAAATGGGCAACTGAGATGAATACAGAGTTCTCAGATGAAAAAATACAAATAGGAAATAAATATATGAAAAAATTTTCAACATCAGTGATCATTCAAGGAATGTAAATCGAAACAACACTGAAATTTGATCTCACCCCAGAAAGAAAGGCTATCACTAAGAAATCAACCAATAACAAATGCTGGAAGGGCTGTGGGGAAAAAGGAACCCTTCTCCACTGTTGGTGGGAGTTTAGACTGGTGCAACTACTGTTGAAATCAGTGTGGAGATTCCCCAGAAAACTAGGTTTAGAGGTCCTACTTAAACCAGCTACTCCCCTTCTGGGTATTTTTCCAGAAGAACTGAAAGTATCTTACCACAGCAATATTTGTGCATCCATGTTTGTAGCAGTGCAATTTGTCATAGGTAAATCTTGGAAACCACCCAAATGCCCATCATCTGAGGAATGGATAAAAAAGGCATGGTATTTTTATAAGATGGAGTATTACTCAGTTGTAAAGAAAGATGGCTTTATAGGTAAGTGGATACAGCTAGAGACCATACTCATAAGTGAAATAAATCAGACTTTCATGTAAACAGCATATTGTCCACTAGCATAAGAACTTGAAAGAATGAATAAGCCCAAAAGGTCCAATAGACATTGAGAAAGGGAAAGAAATTTCTCAAAAAGAAAGAGCACATGGGATGAGGGAAAGGAGAAAAGAAAGAATGAAGGGAATAATATGTATATATAAGGATAGCTGGGATAATTGTACTGCTGATTTCTATTGGTTTATTGAAAGGAACTGTTAACACACAAATTATTTTGTTTTTAATTTTTT
>NW_004957902.1:0-1219 GCF_000276665.1 Chinchilla lanigera
GTTCATACTTGGCTAGCTCCAAGCTGGGAGCATGGTAGACAGATATGGCAGAGGAGAGCTGCTCATGGTAGAGTAGAGAGGAAGCAGAGAACCTTTACTGATCTTTCCAACAGCTGACTCGATCCTCCAATTTCTTACCAATTTTGTCTCATTTATGGATTGAATAAGAAAGCAGCCAGAGTCCTCATCCAAGTCATTAATAAAAATATTCAATATACACGGGGTGTGGTGGTGCACGCCTGTAATCACAGCACATGGGAGGCTGAGGCAGGAGGATCATTGCGAGTTCAAGGTCAGCCTGGGCTACAAAGTGAGTTCAAGAGCAGTCTGAACTGCACAGGGAGATCTTCTCTCAAAAAGACAAAAAAAAAAAAAAAAAAATTCAGTATGTCTGCCAGATGTAGTGGCACATTCCTATAATCCCAGCACTCAAGAGGCTGGGACAGGAGGAGCACTGTGAGTTCACAGCCAGCCAGGGCTACATAGTTCAAAACCAGTCTGAACTACATAATGAGACTCAGTCTCAAAAAAAAAAAAAAAAAATTCAATAAGAAAGGAATGAAGAGACAGCCTTGTAGCGCTCTACCAGAGACTCATCCCTGGCTGACCGTAATCAGAATTGCAGAGACACCAGCTGGGTTGGTGGCATACTTGTAATGCCAGCACTCAGGGGCCCAAGGCAGGAGGATCGCAAGTTCCAGACCACTGAGACTTTGTGTCAAAACAAACAAACAACAAATTCTACAAAACAAACAACTATCTACAAATCCCTTTATTCTACTATTTTTAATTGTAATTTTTGCTAGCACATTGTTTGCAGTATGCATCCTTTTTTTTTTTTTTTTTTTTTTGGTACCGGGAATCGAACTCAGAACCTTGCACTTGCCAGGCAGGCACTTGTGCCACTGAGCTATATCCCCAGCCCTGCAGTATGTGATGTTTACACTGTTTGTATGGAGCTGATGCCTGTAAATGGCACACCTTAATTCTTTATTTTATGCCCTCTCCCACCTCCCCCTTCCCCATCTCTCCATCCCTTGACCCCGTACCCCTTGAGAAAGATCTGCTTCCCTGCTTCCTATTATCTGTCCTTTATTTTGGTCTTTATTTTGCAGGAGGTTTTTATATAAGAGAAACCATGTGATATTTAAGCTTGTATGTCAGATTTCTTTCACTTCACATTATGGTTTCAAGATGCACCTATTTTCCTATAAATAAC
>NW_004957903.1:0-1158 GCF_000276665.1 Chinchilla lanigera
TATATATATATATATATCTTCTATATTAAGGCAGAATCTCTTGCTGACTATCCGACAGCTATTTCTCATTCCTCTTGATAAGAGATCTCTGTTATTGTCTAGAACCATGATCTCAGTTGATGAATCATGAATGGCTCTGAGCCAAGCTCATAATATCATTTCCTTTTTGCTTGTGATTGTTTTAGAGGCAGATCTCTGATCTATTTCTGACCTCTAAGATGTAAGAGACCATAAGCTGAGAACTGGCAGAGATTTTACTCCTGTTCTTAAAGAAGTAGGAAGGTTTCATAAGAGGACAGCTTTTTGCTTACTTCTCCACCTTCTCCCTTTGAAAACTTTAAAACAAGTATGGGAGGTCTGGAGCTGGAGCAGCTGTTCCCATCTGTGAGGCGAGGCCCCACGTAGTGAGATTCTGCACCAGGAGGAGGCGGGAGTAAAAAGACAGAAAGAAACTAGGTTTTTAAAACACCACTGTACCACCAAGCCAACCTGGACACAACTGCCCTAAGATTTCTTGTAGGGTAAACATCAAGTGTCACAGCTTTACCTCACTGTTTGTTAGCCACGCCTTCCATTGATTTCAACAGGATAATTAACATGGTTAATTATATATCATAAGTAAGGATCTGTCTCTATTTTTATGTTGCTTTTTTTTTTTTTACAGTACAGGAAATTGAAAGCAGGCCCTTTGCACTGAGCCATATCCCAGCATTCATTCATTCATGCATGCATTCATTCAAGACAGGCTTTCACTAAATTGCTAAGGAACTTGCTGTCTTTCTGCTTCAGCCTCCCAGAGAAGTGAGATCACTGGCAGCACCACCACACCCGGCTTAATCATGAACTTGGATACTTTGGAGGTGTCTGAGTTTTGGAGACCTCATCTTTTCACCTACTCTGTTTATTTGTATTTATTTAATTTTTTTTTTTTTTTTTTTGTCTTTCTGAGACAGGGACTTGTTATGCAGTTCAGGCTGGCCTTGAGCTCACTTTGTAGCCCAGGCTGGTCTTGAACTCACAACAAACCTCCTGCCTCAGCCTCCCAAGGGCTGGGATTACAGGCATGTGCCACCACACCTAGCCTCTGTTTATTTTGTGAATTGTAATATTGCCACCTTTTGACAGAATTCAGATCAGGAGAGTGATTTCCTTTTGGCA
>NW_004957904.1:0-1158 GCF_000276665.1 Chinchilla lanigera
TTTTTGAGACAGGGTCTCACTATGCAGTTCAGGCTGCCCTTGAGCTCACTTTGTAGCCCAGACAGGCCTCGAATTCACAACGATCCTCCTGCCTCAGCCTCCCAAGTGCTGGGATTACAGGTGTGCGCCACCATGCCCGGCTAAATGTGTAATTAAATTAATTCAAAAATAAAAAAAAATTTATAAAAGGTTATGTTTACACAATGTGTAAGCTGACTCTTAATAGAAACTGAACAAGGGGGCTGGGGATTTAGCTCAGCGGCAAAAGCGCCTGCCTGGCAAGCGCAAGGTCGTGAGTTCGATTCCCCTACCAGAGAAAAACCAAAAAAAAAAAAAAAAAAAGAAACTGAACAAAAGTAATATTTTGTATATGCAAAATCAGAAAAGCACTCAGTTTTATACATGTAACTTTTGCATTTCTTTTGACAGGAAAAAATTAAAGAGTACATCCAAATATATTTATCAAACATTGTTTTTGAATGGTGAAAATAGTGACATAAAGATTTGTGCTCTAGGAGAAGAGTGGAGTTTACATAAAATATATTTATGTCAAGTAAGTATTTTATTCTTCTGTTGACTAACCAGGTAATTACTTTTTAAAAACCCTTAAAACTCTTTTAAGTCATGTTCTTTCTCATTGCCTTTCACAGTAATTTTTGCGTGTATCTGACTAAAGGTTTGTTTTTATTAGAAAATGGCAAACACTATTAGTGAAAACTTAGTTTGGACAGAAAATAGGTTTTGAACTTTTTATGATACTAGCCTGTCATTACCTCTTTGTCACTACTTGAATAAGGTGCTTGTTTGGGTGCTATTTATGAAATGGGGAAGTTGAGAGGAAATGTTTAACTTTAGAGTTAAGCCTGCTAAACTGCTTTCTTGGTGATTATTCACAGTGAATAAATTCATCTGAGATGTTGCCTCATAGTTGAAGTTGAATGTAAATGGAAAGTTCTTGATACTTTTCCTTCTCTCCCAGAAAATTCTGTTGACTTAAAGACCACAAATATATCGACTAAAGCAGCTGATATACCTATTTGATTTTTGTGTTGAAAATTCTTCTGCTACCCATTTAAAAGATTTAGACTTTCAAAGTAGAATAAAAATCTTGCTCTAGTGGTTCAAATATTGTATTCAGCCAGGCATGGTGGCGCATGC
>NW_004957905.1:0-1215 GCF_000276665.1 Chinchilla lanigera
TGAGCAATAACATCAAACCCACCCTAGAAAATGAAAAAGTGTGGTAACTATTAATTTGCCATCTTTAACTTTATGAACAAGATTTATAGTTACATAAAAAAATCTTTTAAAAGCCAGGAAATTGTATACAGTAAATATCCCCTTAATAGATTCAGCCACCTTTGAAAAAGCTCCATGACTGCATGTGGCTTTGTGGGGGGGCATCTAGACACAAACCATAACATTTCACCCCCGCTCTCCAGAGACTCCTGCACATCCCTTTATCCAAAAGGCATTTAGTCCATCTCCAAGAGTTGCCATCGTTCTAACAGTTTCAGCATTTCTCACAGCTTCAAGTCCCACGTGTCTAGATTTAAGGCAAACTCTTTGCTGTCAGCCCTTATACAAGTGAAAGAAAAGTTACACCCTTCCAACCATAGCACAAGATAAAGATTTCCATTCCAAAAAGGAATGGAATGAGTCCCGCAGCCATTGCAATGCTTCTTCCCAAGAGAAAATTTCAAACAAGTCCAAAACCCAGCCTGGCAAACATTCCATCCTGCAGTTCCATGTGCAGCATCTGAGGCAATCTGTGGCAAGTGAATTCCAAGGGCGTGGGTGGCTGTGCCCCTAAGGCACTGCCTTGGCCCTTCTCTTGGGCCTCCTGTGCTGCCTCCTTGCGGTTTTCCTCAGATGATCCACGTTGACGGCTTCTCTGAACTTCTGGGGTCTCCACTGCATCTTCAGGTTCATACTCATAGCCTCACATACTACCCTCTCAGAGACAAACTTCCTGTTCTCCCAGACCTTCTGATAAAAGCTGGGTGGAAGCTTTTCTGACAAGTCTTGCATTGTGCATGTGTCTAAAACCAGCACCACATGGGTGATACCAAGGTCTGCTGCCAGCCAGAGCAGTAGCAAGCCTTCCCCCGCTCTTGACAGTAGAGATCAGGTGCCTGGTTCACTGAACACTTTGCACATAATCCTGAGGAACAAATTCTATAGGTTTCAACCATTTTGGAACGTGGTATTGTGGGGCTGTCTTCTCAAAGCAAGTTCTTTTACTTTTGCAGTTTTGTAACATGCAAAGGGTGCAGTCCTGCTCTTTCTTGTGATGCCCTCAGACCATTGTTTCTATTCTCCTGTTCCTTCTCAGTAGTCAAGATCTCCTCTGCTCTGTCTTTAAAGTCTATAGCTTTACTGGTGCTTCCATCTGGGCAAACTCAAAATGTTTTA
>NW_004957906.1:0-1216 GCF_000276665.1 Chinchilla lanigera
GCGCCTGTCATCTCAGATGCTTTTCCAGCGAGGAGCCTCCTTTCATAGAACAAACATCACCTGTCACAAGGGACAGGGACCGATGTGAGTGTGATACACGCCCCTGGTAGGGAAGGGCCCTGGCAGCGTCTCTCAGGCTCCTGTGTGGGTCCTGCGTTCTGTGCCCGTGTAGTGGGACGTCCTGAGTGTCACAGCTGAGTTTCGGGTCCTGACCTCGCACGCTCATCCGGGGCTGATTTCAGAGGGGGGTGGCTGGTGGGTGGAGGAGGAGCTTGCTCTGGACATCAGTTGTTGCGGCAAGTTTAGGGCTCCCAGCAGTGAAGAAACCAAGTAGCACTTGGAGAAGTGGAGGCAACCGAGCTGTATTCTGCCAGTGGGCTCAGAGGAGCTGCAGACTCCAGAGTCTGATCCCTGAGCTAGTATTGGAAGCTACTTTGATACTGTTAATCAGGTAGGGCGGGGGTCTTGTGTGAACGAGTGGAACTTTACTACTATGGCAAAAAAGTAGAAACAGAAATAGGCTGGGTACAGCTTGCACCGCTGGTACATCTTGTGGCGAGCAAGCCCGTTTGCAGAGGTGGAAGGCAGACTATTGCCATATGTGGGTTTTGAAACATTTTGAACTCGAAGTGCTTCTATACAGTGACCCGGGTGGCAGACCAGAGCTCGCAGACCCAGCCCTTCCTGAAAACGCCTCTCTGCGTTTCGTGTACTCACCCTAGGAGCCCTGCTTCTCTATCGGATCATTATTAGCTAAGTGGCTATGCTTGTCATCTTATTGGTTGACCATGGTTTGACACCCAATGTGCTCGCTTTGTGGCTTTGGACCCCCTTGTGACTATGCTCTATTAAACATTCCTAGAGAAGCGGCCTTGGTGGCAACCCACTTTCGGATCCCCTCCTGTCTCTAGGGTTCCTCTCTCTCTCTACACATTTTCCCTACTCTGAATCTGTGTTACTCCTAATCAGTTATTCTTCCATTTGGTGTGATATGAATTCAGTGTATCAGACATCTAACAGGTTGGGAGTTGTGTTTTCCCCTGTATAGAATGGGGAAGCCCCCACAAGATCACTGGGAGGAGCTAAGAGTTTGCTTTTCTTTCTCAACACCCTGGAGTATTCTGACTGCATTCTGGACTGAGATCCATTCACAGAATCACAAATTGTGTCCATTGTTTACTGGCTGTTTCCGCCTTTTGTTGGTTGCTTGAGCCTG
>NW_004957907.1:0-1157 GCF_000276665.1 Chinchilla lanigera
TTTTTTCCTTTTTTTGGTCTTTTTGAGACAGGGTCTCACATTGCAGTTCAGGCTGGCCTTGAGCTCACTTTGTAGCCCAGGCTGGTCACAAACTCACAATGATCCTCCTGCCTCAGCCTCCTGATTGCTGGGATTACAGGCATGCGCCACCACGCCTGGCACTAACGTTCATTTTCAGTAAATGTTTAAGAATCTCCTCAGATGAAACCTTTATCTTGAAAGGACATGTTTTCATCTTTTTGTTTTTATGACTATTTTAGAGTGTGAGGATAATTTTTCCAAAGGTCGAGGAGGAGAAATGTGCTATGATTGAAACCCTTTAACACCTTCTAAAATAACCAAGTTTCATGTTTTTTTCTCTTTATGCTCTGATTTTTCAAAGAAGACAGGAGAGGGAGGTATGTGTAAGTGTAAATTAGCTTTTCATAGGGCAAGACTAAAACTCTGAGAGAATGAGAAAGTTGGTTAAGATAGCTTTAATAGAGAGAGGAAAACAGATGGTATTTAGTGAGTACTAAGGGTTGGGCCAGTGGAATTGTGAAAAATAAAAGAGAAGGCCCAGGCATCTCACTGTTAAAGGGTTACTGGTCCTTTAGAATTTAATGTCTATAACACAAGGCAAAAAGTCAATACAAATGGGACAAGTAATATATTGGCAAAGTGCTGTCAAAAGTGAGGAGAGTCTGTTAACTTCACTGGGTGGAAAGGACTTTGAGGAGAGGCTTTGAGTCTTGAAGACTAGATGGTTAGGGTACTGTTGGTAATACGATGCACATGAGTATTGATTCCACTAAGAATAATAGTTGGATATGTTTTATAGTGTGTTGGAGAACATAAGCTCTAAGAATATAAGCTCAGAAACTTTCAGTCTCTGCTGTGTTCTCAGCACATGAAAAAGTCTGGCATAAAAGCTTTAAATGGTTGTTGAATAAATAAATGAGTACATATGTATGTGTCACTGCTTTTTATTCTTGTGTGAAGTGCAAGGAGAGATTGTGCTGTGTTAGGACCACGGCTCTGAATTTAGACCTGGATTAGGTGCCTGACTCTGTCAGTTAACATCCCTGAGCACAAAGAAGCATGTTTTTTCGTCTTTTTTTTTTTTTTTTTTTGGTACAGGTTCTGCTGTGTTAGGACCACGGCTCTGAATTTAGACC
>NW_004957908.1:0-1190 GCF_000276665.1 Chinchilla lanigera
ATATATAATACATACATAATATGTATAAATTGATCAGTTTATAATACATACATAATATGTATAAATTGATCAGTTGATTTTAAAATTTACATGGAAATATAAAGGGCCTAAAATAACCCAAAAATTGTGTAAAAGAAAAGCACAGGAGGTGACATAAGGATTTAAGTTTCTTTTCTTCAGAATCTACTGTTAAACTAGGGTAGACCACATAGATGCTGTCAGCAGAGTTTAAGTTTATTCCATGGGGACAGGAGAAACTTTTCAACTAATGTTGGTAGAACAAGCAGATCAAGGTATGGAAAAAAATGAACCTTGACTTCATCACACACAAGAAACAGTCTGAGATGAATCATAAACCTGAAAGTGAAAGTAGAAGCTCAAACTTCAACAACTGTGGAGTTCACTATGACAGCTATTAGTCACACAGGGCTATTGGAACTTGAAACATGCTACATTTATTGAGCAAAAGAAGAACATAAGGCTCGTATTCGTAACTTTAATATTGGCAACATGTTGAAATGATACTTGAACATATTTAGTTAAATAAAATACTTTTAAAAGTAATTTCATTTGTCTCTTTTTACCTTTTATTGTGGCTACTAAAACATTTTAAATATTGGATTTGATTGTAGCTAGACAGTGCTCCCATGGAAGAAAATTTAGAGAATATCTCTGGGCATGCAGTGATTTCTTAGACACCATCAGTAATATCAAGTGTAAAAGAAAATATGTGCATAAATTGGAAACAATCAGTGTCTTAATCACTTTCTTGTTACTGGGATGAAATTCTTGACACCTACAACTTAAAGCCGGAGAGATTTATTTTTGTTCATAGTTTTTAGGGGATTTACCCTATAGTCTCCACGTAATTCTGGCCCTGAGGCAGAAAGGGAATGGTGGAAGGGTCCAGTGGAGGAAAACTGCTCACGTTATGGTGTCCAGGAAGTAGAGAGTGAGGGAGGGGCCAAAGAGAATGGTATGTCCTTGCAGTTCCCACACCTACTGACCCGGCTGTTGTGACCAGACCCCACTTCCTAAGAGCACATTCAGCTCTGAACTCTTCAGTGGATGAATCTACCAATAAGTAGTGCATACTCCTATGATCTAATCACCTTCCAACACCCCCATGAACATATGAGCCTTTTGGAGGACCTTATAGATCTAAATCATAACACCTAGCTTCCTCTTAG
>NW_004957909.1:0-1176 GCF_000276665.1 Chinchilla lanigera
AAGGGAGCACACAACCAACATCATAGCTAAGAGGGAAAACCACAGAGGCATCTTCACTCTTTCTCTGCCAGTTTTCTCCCCAAATAAACCTTTCATTATACTAATAAATAAGCCTATATATTTCTATATGGTAAATAATGTATGTATCTGTATGGTAATTTAAAAATTAGAAGATATGTACAATTTGTGGGTATTTATAAATTACTTAACTAAAGGAATAAAAATCCAAATAAACCAACAAATGCAATAAAAATAGCAAACACAACTCAAGAATCACCACCAATCACTGCTGTTACTACTAAAATTGGGTAGTAGCTTATCACTCCAATTAAAATTGAGACAGCTCACCAACTAGACAACATAAAGAAGCAAGTATCACACACAATGGAAAGAAAAAGATGGCTTTATTATTAGAAGTAGTAACACTTATCTCTATAGAACAGACCACTGAACCTGTTAAAAATACTAAAGGTAATAGCAGTGTGAGAGTTGTAAAATAAAAGTACAAAAACAAGCAGAATTTCACCTGTCAGGAATTAACAATTAGGAAAACTGGGAAAAAAATATCTCAGGAACAACAACAAAATAAATTGCTAAGGGAGCTAGGGATTTAGCTCAGCAGCACAGTGCCTGCCTGGCAAGCACAAGGTCTTGAGTTCAATTCCCGGTACCAAAAAAAAACAAAGAAACAAATAAATAAATTGCTAAAAGACATCTTTTAAGAAGTTTATTTCAGGGTCTATATGAAAAAAATATTAAATTATATTAAAAGACACAAAAGAAATATAGAGCTAAGAGAGTACACATTTTAGGGAGGCACAATAGTGGGAATTAATGTACGAATCCAAAGCAATTCAAATCAAGATCTCAATAGAAACTCAAGAAATTAATGAATGAATAAGAAGAGTCAGGAAAACATTGGTGAAAGTATAATAATACAGACTGGCTGCTATTACCAGCCGTTAAATCATAAAGTGTGAAAACATGACGTGTTTATGGAAATACGCTGAGTTGGTGGAGGTTTTATTCTTCTGTTTTTGCATTTGGAGATGTTTTCAGATGTTCATAATCAGAAAAGTCTTTGAAAGTACAACGTGCATCGAATCCCCACACCCCCTCAGTCTGGCCCAGGCTAGGAGCTCCCGGCTCGGGCTCTTCCCTGACCCCTCCCACCCA
>NW_004957910.1:0-1214 GCF_000276665.1 Chinchilla lanigera
TATGTAACAAAAAAACCTTACCAACAAAGAAAAGCCCAGGTCCTGATGGATTCACAGCTGAATTCTACAAGAAATTGAGAGGAGATTTAATACTAATTGTTCTCAAACTCTTTAATGAATTTGAAAGGGAAGGAATTCTCCCTAACTCATTCTTGGAGGCATGTACTACCTTGATACCAAAGCCAGAGAAAGACCCAACCAAGAAAAGAGAAGTAGAAGCCAAACTTCCTAATGAACAAAGATGCAAAATTCTTAATAAAAAACTAACCAACAGAACTCATCATATCATCAAGAAGATTATACAACAAGACCAAGTGGTATTAACCCCAGAAACGAAGGGATGGTTCAGTATATGCAGATCAATTAATATAATGAACCATATCAATAAAGCCATACATAAAATCACATAATCTTCTCAGTAGATACAGAAGAAGCTTTTGATGAAGTCCAACACTCATTCATGATAAAAAACACTACAGAAAATAGGAATAGATGATTTTTACCTCACTCTGATAAAGCCATCTATGACAAACCAACAGCCAATATCATACTAAATGGACAAAAACTGAAATCTTTTACTTTAAAATCAGGAACAAGACAAGGATGTCCATTGTCACCTGTTAAACATAGATCTGGTAGTATTAGCCAGGGCAATTAGACAACAGAGAGAAATAAATAGATAAGAATCAGGAAGAGGGGCTGGGGATTTAGCTCAGTGGCAAAGTGCCTGCCTGGCAAGCGCAAGGTAGTGAGTTTGATTCCTGGTACCGGAAGAAAAAATGAAAAAAAAAAAAAAAAGAATCAGGAAGAAAAAAGCGAAATTATCATTTCGCGCAGATGAAATGATACTCTACATAAAAGACTCCAAAAACTCTACCAAAAGGTTTATCAATTTAATAACTGAATTGAGTAGCATAGCTGGATACAAAAATCAGCACTCAAAAATCAATAGCATTCCTGTGAACAACAAACACACAGAGAGAGAATTTAGGGAAACCACACTTTTCATAACAGCATCTAAAATAATGAAATACTTAGGAATCAATCTAACAAAGGAAGTAAAAGATCTATTCAGTGAAAATTACAGTACTCTGAAAAAAGAGATCAAAGAGGATTTCAAAAATGGAAAGATATTCCTTGCTCATGGATAGGAAGAACCAACATTGTGACAATGGCCATATTCCCCAAATGTTTGTACAGATTCAATGCAATCC
>NW_004957911.1:0-1212 GCF_000276665.1 Chinchilla lanigera
TTTTTCTCCGGTACCGGGAACCGAACTCACGACCTTGCGCTTGCCAGGCAGGCGCTTTGCTGCTGAGCTAAATTTCCAGCCCCTGGATGAGAATTTTTTACCTATAAACCTTTACATAATTTCGTTTAGCACTAAAGAAAAAGTAGGCCAGTTCAGAGGGTTTATGGCAAACATGTATATAACGACTGTTGTAATGGGATGAAAAATCAACACAGGTTGAGCATCTCTAACCTGGAAATCTGAAATCCAAAATGCTCCAAAATCCAAAACTTTTGGAGAAGAAAATTCCACACCTGAGCCCATGTGTCTGGTCTCAGTCAAAGCACAATAAAAATACTCTACAGAATTAGCTTCAGCCTATGCGCGTAAAGTGTACATGAAATATAAATGAATTTCTTGTTGGACATTTGGGTCCATGTCCAAAATATCTCATTATGTATGCAAACATTCCAAAATCTTACATCTAAAACACTTCTGGTCTCAAGCATTTCAGATAAGGGAGACTCGACCTGTATTTCTGCCTTCAAGAAGTTTCAGTACTGGGGCCAGGGATACAGCTTAGCGTCACAGTGCCTGCCTGGCAAGCGCAAGGTCGTGAGTTTGATTCCTGGTACCGGAAGAAAAAACCAAAAACCAAAAAAAAAAAAAAAGAAACACTAGAACCAGGGTCATTGAACTCCTGAACCAAACATTGCCTTGAGGAGAATAATTTTTACCCAGAAAAAGAGGGGATAAGAAAAGCTCCCAGCACGACAGGTAATACTGTCAATATTTTCCTTTTTCTTTTAGAGAGTGTCATGATAATAACACTTAAATCTCTGCAAACAGATTAGTCACTGCTCAAGGGTATTGCCATGTCTGGACTGAAATTCTCTTTTTGAGTTATCTTAGATTCCAGTGTAGGTTGAATAGGTGAGGGCTAAACAGCTATGTTTTGAAAAGGCTTCAAGTTGCTATTAGCAATAAGGGTAGCAAAACTGGCATAACTCTGGGTAGATAAACTCACTTGGTGTTTTGGTTCTTCAATTTTCCTTTGGCTGCTAGGTATTCCTGCAGCTTTTTCTGCCGTTCTGCAAAACAAGCAAGCAAACAAACAAAAGAAGTTTAGCTTGAGATTTTTTTTTTTTGGTTTTTCTCCGGTACCGGGAACCGAACTCACGACCTTGCGCTTGCCAGGCAGGCGCTTTGCTGCTGAGCTAAATTTCCAGCCCC
>NW_004957912.1:0-1212 GCF_000276665.1 Chinchilla lanigera
CTCTTCTCTAAATTTTGTGTACAATACAGCAGTGAATTCATCAGGACCTAGGCTTCTTTTTGTTGGTAAGTTTTTAATTTCACTTCAATTTAATTGGCTGATATTGGGTTATTTAGAATTTTTATATCTTCTTGATTCAGTTTTGGCAATTCATTTGTATCTAGAAATCTGTTTATTTCTTCTGTGTTTTCCATCTTATTAGAGTACAGGTTCTTACAGTAGTTATTGATGATCTTCTGGATTTCTACAGGATCTGGTGTGCTTTCTCCCTTTTCATTCCTAATTGCATGAATTTGTCTTTTCTTTCCTCTTTTTGATAAGGTTGGCTAAAGGTTTATCATTTTATTTACTCTTTCAAAAAACAAACTCTTTGATTCATTGATTCTTTGTATTGTTTTCTTAGTCTTAGCTGCATTAATTTTTTCTTGCTCTTCATAATTTCCTCCCTCATATGAGTTTTGTGTTTAATTTATTCTTCTTTATCTAGAAGTTTGAGGTTCACCATTTGGTTGTTTATTTGAGCTTGTTCTGTTTTCCTGATATGAGAGTTCACTGCTATAAATTTTTCTCTTAGGAATGCTTTCACTGTAACCCATAAGTTCTTCTGTATTGTTCAGCATTATCATTTAATTGTAGATACTGTTTAATTCTTCTCTAATTTCCTCTGTGACCCATTGGTTGTTTAGGAGGGTGTTATTTAGTTTCCATGTGCTTATGTAGTTTTTGTGGCTTCTTTTGCCATTAATTTTCATTTTCACTGCACTATGCTAAGATAATATGCTTGGGATGATTTCAATTTCTCTGCATTTACTTAGACATGTTGTATGGGCTAGTATGTGATCTATTTTAGATAACATTCTCCGTACAGCTGAGAGGAACGTGTATTCTGATATTGGGGGGTGGCAAACCCTATAGACATCTACTAAGTCCATTTGTTCATGGGTTTGGTTTAGTTCTCATTATTTCTTTTTGTTTTGATTCTGTTTCATGCATTCTAGTTCATTCTTATATTGTTCATGTAGTGTTTCCATCCGTTGCCTATGTTCATCTGTTTTTTTTATATATTTCTTCTCTAGATGTGCTGACAAATTCTTTCATTATTATTGTCACTTCATTTTTTGCCTGAGAGATTATTTCTGATCTGATCTCTTCTATGGCCTGATGAAGTTGTTTCTTTACTTCCAGGGCAATCATTTCAGCAATTTCAGGTTT
>NW_004957913.1:0-1212 GCF_000276665.1 Chinchilla lanigera
GAATCTGGAGATTGAACACCAAGATGGTGGAGTGGTAAGCAGTAGAGAAAGACCCATCCAGATGCTGGAATATAGCAGTGTGAGGAAGGCAAGGAGGGAAGTGGGTCCCCTGGACCCAGGAAGGATCTGAAGTGTGAATTGAAGCCCACAGAGAGAATGAAGAGAGAAACTTCAATGAAGAAGAAGGAGGTAGCAGGCAGCACCTTTACCCTGTGACAGGACTCACTGCATGAGAGGAATGGTTCAAACCTGTGGACATGCAGTGACTGCTGGTGACCCCAGAGGCCTTCCTGGAGAGATACAGCAGTGGATGGGAGCAGCAGACATGAAGCACTGCACTGGCTGGTGGTGAGTGCTGAGGGCTCGGTTGTTCCACTTGAGAGAGAGGTGGGCTGACAGCCATCTTGGAGAGGGGTCAGCTGAGCTCAGAACTCAGAGTAGCTTTGGGCTCCATGTAGGGGCTCCAGCTGGGCTCAGGCCCACAGAAGGTACGCTGACTGCTGCAGGTTGCTAGAGGGTGCAGGCTCGCTGAAATTTTTCACTACACTGCCAAAAATTTACTGCTGGCTTGCTGGGATAAATCAACACAGATCAGGACTCTGTCTCCATATGTTGTCTGCCAGTGACAGCGGAGACATACTTGGAAGTAGATTTTTTTCTTTTTTTCTTTTTCTCTCTCTCTCTTGTTTGTTTGTTGTTGCTGTGGTTTTTTTGCTTTTTTCTCCTTCATTGTTTTAGCTTGTTTTTGTATGAGTGTGAATGTGGTTTCTAGCCTCTTTGTGATTGTGATTCTGTTCTGTTCTTTTTATCTCTTTCTTCTCTATTTCCCTCCAGTCTTCTGCACCACTTTCCCACAGTTAGTGTGATCCCCCTTTGTCTTCCAGCTTTACTGCTAATCTCTTCCTCTTTTTCCATTTCTCTATTTTCTCCCTAACCCATTTTAAATTTTAACCCCTGAGGGCAAAATTGACATAGTAAGGACTTGTATACTGCATATAATTTTCTGATTTATTTTACAATTTATTATATAACCACAAGTCTAGTTCATATGGTTAGAGATGGCAAATTAATAGATACCTCAGCTTGTCATTTTCTAGGCTGTGTTTGATTCTTTTGCCATTGCTAATGGTACCACTATAGCCAGAAGTGATATATTGTTCTAAACAGCTATTCTTCCTGGTATTCCAAGACTGAAATTGGTTAAGGATCACA
>NW_004957914.1:0-1212 GCF_000276665.1 Chinchilla lanigera
GAATCTGGAGATTGAACACCAAGATGGTGGAGTGGTAAGCAGTAGAGAAAGACCCATCCAGATGCTGGAATATAGCAGTGTGAGGAAGGCAAGGAAGGAAGTGGGTCCCCTGGACCCAAGAAGGATCTGAAGTGTGAATTGAAGCCCACAGAGAGAATGAAGAGAGAAGCTTCAATGAAGAAGAAGGAGGTAGCTGGCAGCACCTTTTCCCTGTGACAGGACTCACTGCGTGAGAGGAACAGCTCCAACCTGTGGACACGCAGTGACTGCTGGTGACCCCAGAGGCCTTCCTGGAGAGATACAGCAATGGATGGGAGCAGCAGACATGAAGCATTGCACTGGCTGGTGGTGAGTGCTGAGGGCTCGGTTGTCCCACCTGAGAGAGCGGTGGGCTGAGAGCCATCTTGGAGAGGGGTCAGCTGAGCTCAGAACTCAGAGTAGCTTTGGGCTCCATGTAGGGGCTCCCAGCTGGGCTCAGGCCCACAGAAGGTGCTCTGACTGCTGCAGGCTGCTAGAGGGTGCAGGCTCACTGAAATTTTTCACTGCACTGCTAAAAATTTACTGCTGGCTTGCTGGGATAAATCAACACAGATCAGGACTCTGTCTCCATATGTTGTCTGCCAGTGACAGCAGAGACATACTTGGAAGTAGATTTTTTTTTCTTTTTTCTTTTTCTCTCTCTCTCGTTTGTTTGTTGTTGCTGTGGTTTTTTTTTTTTTTTCTCCTTCATTGTTTGAGCTTATTTTTGTATGAGTGTGAATGTGATTTCTAGCCTCTTTGTGATTGTGATTCTATTCTGTTCTTTTTATCTCTTTCTTCTCTATTTCCCTCCAGTCTTCTGCACCACTTTCCCACAATTAGTGTGATCCCCCTTTGTCTTCTAGCCTTACTGCTAATCTCTTCCTCTTTTTCCATTTCTCTATTTTCTCCCTAACCCATTTTAAATTTTAACACCTGAGGGCAAAATTCACATAGTAAGGACTTGTATACTGCATATAATTTTCTGATTTATTTTATAATTTATTATATAACCACAAATCTAGTTCATATGGTTAGAGATGGCAAATTAATAGATACCTCAGCTTGTCATTTTCTAGGCTGTGTTTGATTCTGTTGTCATTGCTAATGGTACCACTATAGCCAGAAGTGATATATTGTTCTAAACAGCTATTCTTCCTGGTATTCCAAGACTGAAATTGGTTAAGGATCACA
>NW_004957915.1:0-1155 GCF_000276665.1 Chinchilla lanigera
AAAGGCAAAATTACAACAGATTCTGCTAAAGTCCAGATCACTGCTAACTACTCTGAGAACATTCATCCTAATAAAACGGAAGGCTCAGAGGCAAGGGGCAGATCCCCAGATACACAGACCCACCACAGCTGCGCCGGACATACTAAAACACTGAGGGACCCAGGACCAGTCAGTGAGACTGAAGCAACGGCTTTTACAAAGCCTCCAACCGGCAAACGGCCAGATCCCAACAGACTCACTGCTGAGCTCTGCAAGCACGTGAGAGCCCTCACACCGGTCCTCCTCAAACTAAAGAAATCAAAAGGAAAGCAACACTCCCAAAATCATTCCCAGGAGCAAGTATTACCCTGATTCCAAAACCAAAAAAGAACACAACAAAAAATGAGAATTACAGGCCAATCCCTTTCATGAACACAGGTGCAAAATCCTAAATAAGGTACTAGCACAGAGAATGCAACAAGTCACTGAAAAGATCATACACCGCGACCAAGCAGGATTCACATCAGGGAAGCAGGAATGATTCAGCGTACTCAAATCAATGAATATAACACACAACATAAACAGAAGTCAACACAAAATCACATAATGACCAGCCACGGTGGCACACGCTTATAATCCCAGCACTTGGGACACTGAGGTAGGAGGATCACCATGAGCTCAAGGCCAGCCTGACTACACAGCAAGATCCCGGCTCAGAAAACAAAACAAACAAAACATTACAATTCTTTATAAGACGCAGAAAAATCATTTGACAAACTCCAACATCCATTCATGACAAAAATTTTAAAACTCTAAAAAAAACAGGTATAAAAGGTTTTTATCTCAATCTGATGAAAGCCATCTATGACAAACCACTGACCAACATCCTATCAAAGGGAGTAAAGCTGAAGCTTCCCTCTGAAGTCAGGAACAAGACAAGGCTGGTCAATATCACCACTCTTGTTCAATATAATTCTGCAAAAATTAACCAGAGCAATAAACAAGAAAAAGAAATAAAAGGAGGGGTGGAAGAGAAGGTAGGGAAATGGAGGGAAAAAAGAATCAAGTTGTATCGTCTACAGGTACAGATTCCCTGTGATGAATGTGGTCACTATGTATACCTAAAATGTACCAATAAACATCATTAATTTAAAAAAAAAAAAGGGGGCCGGGGAT
>NW_004957916.1:0-1208 GCF_000276665.1 Chinchilla lanigera
CAGCATTTCCTGATTTGATTGGGCTGAGATCAGGAGGAATGAGGAACTCTGAAACTTCTGGCTCGTGAGGACACTTGGCCTGGTGAGGTCACATGGCTGCCAAACGGCTGAGAGTGAGGAAGTGATTCTCTCCAAGTTTTGTGCTTGGTTAGGTCCTGCCCAGGAGTTGTAAGCTTAGGAGTGCTTGCAGTTGTCCACTTTGGAGAGCTTCAGCTCAGTGTACGGGACAGTTTCCCTGGAGGCATGTTATTCAATGTAGCTTTCCTGTGTTTCTCTGTGTTTTCAGGGGCACCCAATCTTCCTGGGCTCTACACTGAGACCTGCTCCTCCCAGCTAAAAGAAAGTCTACACCCTGTCTCAGCCAGAACCTTGTTTTGTTTTAGTGCCCCGGAATGTCTTCTTCACAGAATGCCCAGGAAGAGGGAATGTCCATGTTTTAGGAGGATGGTAGAAATCCAAAGCTTGTATCAGAGCTTACACAGGATAATCACCACTGTGGGGAGTATATTTTCCTAAGTTCTGTTTATGCACTTGTAATGTTACCCCATCACATGAACAAATTGTGCTTCAGTGAGAAACTCTGCACTGTGTGGTATAGAGAAAATTGAGTGTGTGATGTGATTCTTGGTGAAGTGTTTTACAACTTTGTAAATGTTGGATAATTCATAAGAATACCAAACACTTGCTGTTTATAAACATGCAGTTGATAAACGTGGTGTAAGAACTGTGTTGACTTTGAAGTTCTAAGATTTAGGTACTTTGGATGGTTCCTATGGTGAGGGAAATAACTACAATTATTGAAGTTGTCCTTTTCTTTCCTCAGGTCAAGAAGATGTACCCCAGGTATACATCTGAAATGTGCTCTGCAAGATTCTAAGAGTTATGAAATCACAGTGAGTAAACCTAACAGTGCAACTGATGGAATCTTCTGATGAACCTGCTTGGAAATTGGGCCTGCCAAGACACAGATAAGCTCACTCTCAGATTTCTCTGAAGAAGTGTTGCTGACTCCTCACCCAGTATCACCTCGATCTTTCAACACTCTAGTAGTTCTTCCCTAGGGTACACATTTGTAGACTTTAACTAATTAGAGACATATGCTGTTTTGATATATTATGACAAGAATGATGTTTTTGAACTTGTATGGTAACCTGTGTTCAGAATGCAGTTTAGAGCGTGATTTACCACTAATGATACTAGTAAATATG
>NW_004957917.1:0-1211 GCF_000276665.1 Chinchilla lanigera
TAGAGACCATATTCATAAGTGAAATAAATCAAATACATGTGCAAGCACAGCATTGTTTCACTAGTGTAAAACCTGAAAGAGTTAATTTAAACTAGGAAGTATGATAGACATTGTGAAATGATAGGAAAGCACTCAAGGGTAAAGGGCTTCTGGGATGTGGGAAAAGAGAAGGGAAAGAAGGAGAAATTTTGTATGTAGGTATATGCAGGATAGTCAACATGGCTGTTCTACTGTCTTCTATTTCTTTGCTGAAAGAAACTGTCAATGAGTCCTTGGTTGATTAGTATTGCATATCTATATCTGTTTTCATGAGAAACCACTTTGAAGATATCAATATGTAATACAACAAGCACTGTTAATTCCCTACCACTTTATTTGTAACTCCGCGTTGTCTGTACCGTTCTTTTGCTATTTTGTATAATGTTGTCTGTCTGTTAATGTTTTCCTCCTTTTATTTTTAAAATTTTTTTAAAATGAAAAAATAAATATATATGGCAAATTATAAGTAGTGATTATGAATAATAGTTGATAGAATTGTGGGAAATGTTAATTACCTCCTTGTACTTTTCTACATTTCCTAAATTTTCTATCATGAACCTATATATGACTTGCGTACATAAAAGAAAGAAGAATATTACCTTTAAATAAACAAAATGTAATGGATACTTTAAGAAAAACGAAGGTGGCAAGGGAAGATTAGAAAGAAGGGAAAGATGTGGAAAGATTACAGGAAGAATGAGGCCACTCTAATTCTGAATCTTGGGCCCATCTCTCAACAGACAGAGGCTGGTAGAAAGAATTCCTTCGGAACCATGGAAATCCCACTTACTACAGCTCTGTGTTTACTCTTCTGAGCAGGCAAGGCCTAACTCTCCTCCAAGACTCTTCGCTTGCCAGGGCCACAGAATAGGCTCTCTGCCAGCCAAACGCTGCTCACTGAACAGGTTCCTGAAACTTTGCATCAAGCCCTTCAGTCATTGCAAGTCTGTCTCACCTTAGCTACAGCCCAAGAGCCAAAATGTCCCCCATTCACCCCATCCTCAGAATCCAAGTGGTCAAGGCCAGACCCTATATTAGAACTGCTGAAGGAATACATCCCTCTGGCCCACCCAGCACTTCTCTGTAATTCAGAGAAGGGACTGATGATTCAGTGTCTCAGAGGTGGTAATATAACTCCTTTTTTTTTTTTTTAAAGATAAAAGGAGGGAAAC
>NW_004957918.1:0-1184 GCF_000276665.1 Chinchilla lanigera
CCTGTAATCCCAGCACTCAGGAGGCTGAGGCAGGAGGATCGTTGGGAGTTTGAGACCAGCCTGGCTGAACTACATAGCGAGACGTTATCTCAAAAAGACCAAAAAAATTTAAAAAAAAATTTTTTTAAAGACTTTCAGAGTGGCTACGTTGTCCAAAATCACCAGCTGGGTGACGATTTAGTCTCTAAGCCCTGGTGTTTTCATCACTGTGTGAGTGACTCTGAAGGCGTGTAGATGGATGGAGTGGGGAGGGCATTCCCGGCAGGAGAGTTACGTCTATAAAGAAAAGGGGATTGGGTGGAGCACTTGCCTAGCATGTGTAAAGCCCTGGGTTCATCCCCAGCACTGAAAAAAAAAAAAAAGAATGTCTTTAAGGATATTTGGTGAGTTTAAATGGAGCAAGACTTCCCAAATTATAGTCTTATAGTCAAGTATCAACCTCATAAAGCTTGTGCTAAGCAGTGAAAACTATAAAATCATGGGTTTGCTGTGCAAGCGTTATGTTTTTGAATATCAATGGAAATAAATATGTAACTGGTAACAACTATTTGCTCATACGCCATTAAAACCATCGCAGGCCCCAGTGGTAATCATACTTCATTCTGGAAAATGCTACCCTAAGGGAGTTCTGGGCAGCGCCTGGGGAGGCAGGATTGTCCCTGAGCTGGGGCTGCGGAGGCCCCTCGGGTGAAATAAGGAACCTGACCCACCCTTTTGTAAAATGAGCTTGCGAGCTCGGTGACTCTGTCGTGTAAAAAGAGGCACCGGAAGGATTTATCAGGGAGAGATTTAGGACGCACTCAGGAGTGAAGTGCTGGCGCTCGGAAATGAGATGCGTTATTTCCTGAAACGGAACGTTTGTGCTTCTCTTGAAGGGGTGGAAACTCTGGCAGTAGGTGTCCCCTCCAGCAGGGGACCAGGCCATTCCACAGGTGTGGGCCCAGTGTTTTTCTGTGTTTTGTTTTTTTGTAATGTAAACCTGTGGATGCTTTCACCCTGCTCCGTCACCCTAGGGTCAGCTGGTCAGCTCCTGCTCTTTACTTTCTCAAGCCAATTTATGGACTTCAGTATTCCTGAGGAGTTGGGGAGTGATGGGTCTAGTAGGGAAGGAGCCCGAATTTAACCAAGGCTGTGTTGATATGGATTGCCTTACGTAACTTCCGTTGAAGCCAGAAGTTGCACTT
>NW_004957919.1:0-1172 GCF_000276665.1 Chinchilla lanigera
TTCTGAAATGGTGGGAAGGTAAGAAGCCAAGGGTAGAGAGAGAACTATTTCAATTCTAATATTTAACATCTATGAACTAATAATTTTTTGTTTTATTGGTACTGGGGATGGAACACAGGGCCTAACATAGCATCTCCTAGGGGACCAGGACCAACTGAGCATGATTTAGGAGGGACTTACACCTTTGTGCAGCACGAGAGGCCACCTCTAGCCTGAAGCAGAGGTGCAGGGCTTCTGGTTTTGACATCGCTCTGCTTGGACTCTGCCTTCTCCAGCAAGTAATGTGGGGCAAGTGCGTTAGCTTCTTCTGATTTAAGTGTGCTCATCTGTAAAGTGGGGATAATAATAGTGACTCACGGTGGATGCAAGGATGAAGAAAATTTTGCATGTTAAAGTCTAAAGTGTTTGCTGGTATTTGACTTTTATTATTACTATTAGCATTATTTTTACTGGCAGTTTAGCCAAGATTTTCTTGAATTTATTCAAAATAAGTAAGTGAAAATAAAGCTCTGAGTTTTGCACCTGGCCACTCCCCCCACTCCCTGTATTATTTTGAGAAACCCACCAGCGTTTGGGTCTATATTACATATATCGCACTGTCACTTCCATGCTCAGAGTTGGCTGAGGCTCTCTTCACCTATCACTGTGCTTAGCATTACGTCTTTTTAAATGTCACTTTCACTAAACTGAGATTCTAGACCACAGAGGACCTAACTTTGGTGTTTGATGTATATTCCCTGAAAGAAATGCTTCAGTTCCTATGTTCAGATCCTGTGTTTGACATCATAGGAACTTCACTTGAAATTACTATACAAGGCCTATGACCACAGTGCCCTTTGCCTATGAAATCATCCTATCTGAACTAGTTTGAGCTCAGAGAATAGCATTTTTCTCATTCATTGATTCGGGGATTTTTCCCTAATATTAAGCATTTATAGATTCTGGTAACCCACAGAACTAGAGTATGCAGAAGAAAAAAGTTCTCACTTTGAAGAATGAGATCTTAGTATAAATACAGAGTTTTGCTTTCTAAACAACACAGAATTACACAGAAGGCATCATTCGTGCATGGTCCCCTCACAGCAGCAGCAAAGAACCTCTGGCTAATAAAGGACCAGCTCAGGAAACTGGGAAGAAAGTCCCTAAGGTTCAACGGGGAAGACAGAGTCTGG
>NW_004957920.1:0-1210 GCF_000276665.1 Chinchilla lanigera
ATAATAAAATATTATTTAAATACATCCTAGACTAAAAATTTAGTGATGTTTATTTTAGATATTTTTAGGTTTCTTCACATATACAATTTCTATATTTGCATAGTTTTATTTTGGAGATTTCCAATCACATTTATCAATAATTCAGTGGAAATTCGTCCTACCATGATCACATTTTAACGTCAGAAATTCTCCTGGAATGGTGTAAATGAAAGCAAAATCTGTTTTTAAGTGCAGAGCTACCAGTGGTTTCTTTCAATTGATGGATATAAATTACTGATAGACTGGAGATCTATGTTTTCCAGGTTACTGAAACAACGAATTCATGTAAACAACTCAGCTCATGTCAAATATTTTGATCTGAGAATTTTCTACAGCAAATAAACTTTGTAAAATCAAGCTTTTATAGGGCCATATTATCCACCATCCAAATGCAAACAGTTGTTCTTCACAAGAGATGGTAACAAGCGTTGGACCCATTGTACCCCATGTCCACTGATGTGGTCTGTGCTGCTAGGCGCAGCCTGAGAACACACACAGGTGCACGTGTGCCGAGGTGAAGTGCAGGGACCGCAGCATTGTTGTTCTGCCTCTCCCACCTGCTGATAACAGGACCTGGGGCAAATCAAGTAAATAGTTTAAGTGGTGTAATGCACATGTACAGCGCGATAATTTCAAATCTCAGTCTATTTCCCAGGATGAAGCTAAAGATTAAATTTAGACAAAAATATGAAGATTTTGCAAAGGATCAAAGAAAAATGCATTCATGATGCTGCTGAGTCAGCAGTCCCGGTCTTAGCACTCTCTTGATGGTAGGGTTTCCTTCACAGTACAAGGAAAAAGCAGTTGTATGTGAAGATTAAAAAAATACATAAACTGTGGTGGTTTCAGTATATCAGTTTCCAAACTCCGAATACCAGATAGTGCGTTAACACAATTACAGTGTCTCTGAGAATTACACTGCTACAATCTACACAAATCACTAGAAGAAAAATGAACAGTTTCAAGAGAATTGTTAAAATATCCCTGAGCAAAGTTCACCTAAGGTCCAAATTTTTGTAAAATAGAGAATATTTCAAATCACCCTAGGGTTCTTTTGCCTGATTCAGAGGGAAATCGTGAATCTGCAAAGTGCATGTCAACTAGAAGTGCTGATGTCACCAGGCAAAGCAGGACACCAGCAGCTGACACAGCAGGCTGCTGGTCACTGCTG
>NW_004957921.1:0-1200 GCF_000276665.1 Chinchilla lanigera
TTTTTTTTTTTTTTTTTTTTTAGGTAAGATTTACATACAGTGAACCACTTAAAGAGGTATGGTTCACTGGCATTTGATACATGCACTGTATTGTTGAGTGGTCACCTCTGTCTAGCTCCAAAACATTTTCCTTGCCCAAGAGGAAATCCTGTGCTTACTGACCATTCCTGCGACACGCAGCCCTTCACCCGTGCAGCTGCTGGCTTTCCATCTCTGAATTTACCTTTTCTGAGTATTGCATCTAAATGGAGTCATACATCTTTTTCCTACTTGACTTCCTTCATTTAGCATGTTTTTGAAGTTCATCCTATTGTCCCGTTATGTCAGTACTTCATTTTTATGACTGAATAATGCTCCATCTTATCCTTTTCATGTTTTTTTCTTAATTGGCCTTAGCAGATGCTACATTCATGTGTGACAAGCGGTGTAACAAGAAACGGTTGTGTGGACGGCATAAATGTAACGAGATATGCTGTGTGGTAAGTGACTGCCCTTACGTATCAGCAGACTCCGCCTCCCCAGGGCCTGGCTCTGCACGCCTTTGCCTTCTGGAGTCGGGCTCAGGTTTAGAAACCAAGTGGACGTGTCCCCAGGTGGCAGTCAGAGGGCCGTCGTAGTCCCCGCACCCCCCGCAGACAGGGGAAGCCTTTTGGCCTTCAGCCAGATCAGCAGTCAGCCGGTGGCACCAGAGGCAGCCGGGAGGAAAAGAAAGAAAGGCCGACGGCCACCGACCCCAGGCCCCGGGCCCCCGGATGCACACACGGTGCGCTGCACGAGGCTGTGCTCTCCCAGCAGACGGTGTGGCGCAGCAGCCTGAGCTTTGGGTTTCATGTATTCTTCGGGCCGGATCAGTAGCCAGAATGGACATGGTAGGGCTTCCAGTCCTGAGGCCGTGTGCATGCTAGGCAGACATTCGAACACTGACCACATCCTCAGCCCTTTTTATTTTGAGAGAAGATGTGATAGGTTTTCTAGGTTGGCTTAGAACTTGCAGTCCTCCTATCTCAGCCTCCAGCGTAGCTAAGATTATTGGAGTGGGCCAGCACACCCAGTCAAGTACTACATTTTTTTAAAGGAGCAAGTTTCGTTTATTTGAAATATTTGACCCAGGGGCTGGGGATTTAGCTCAGCAGCACAGCGCCTGCCTGGCAAGCGCGAGGTCGTGAGTTCAATTCCTGGTACCGGAAAAAAACCAAAAAA
>NW_004957922.1:0-1210 GCF_000276665.1 Chinchilla lanigera
AAAAAAAAAAAAAAAAAGACAAAAAAAAGTTGGTCACTTTTAAACTAAGAACAAAGTTTAAAAGCCTTCCTCTTGGGCTGGGGATTTAGTGCAGTGGCACAGTGCCTGCCTGGCAAGCACAAGGTCATGAGTTCGATTGCTGGTACCAGAAAAAAAAAAAAACAAAAAAAACACAAAAAACAAAAAACGCCTTTCTCAACTGTATCTGCAATCTGTGAGTGTAAACCCAAACTCAAGAATTTGAGGAAAAGCCAAGGTGGTAGTGCATGCCTATAATCCCAGTACTTGGAGGCTGAGGAAGGAGGATTTGCTTTTGAGGCCTTCTTGGGCTAGATAGTGAATTCAAGGCCAGCAAGAACTATATGGCAAGACCCTGTCTCCAAAAAACAACAAAAAACCCAAAACAAGCAAACAAAGGAATCTGAGGAAAATAGTTGGACCTATTATAAAGGAAATTTTATTTTATTTTATTTTGTTTTATTTTATTTTATTTTTTGTCTTTTTTGAGACAGGATCTTGCTCTGCCGTTCAGGCTGGCCTTGAGCTCACTTTGTGGCCCAGGCTGGTCTTGAACTTGCAATGATCCTCCTGCCTCAGCCTCCCGAGTGCTGGTATTACAGGTGTGCGCCACATGCCTGGCATAAAGGCAATTTTAAAATTTATAACTAGACACTGATATGATTGGGCCGAGACCCACACAGAACCAGACCAGACCTTCTGACACGAGGGGAGTCTTTACTGGGGGGAGCGACATGGTGAGCTGCCCAGTGGACTAGAACAGGCCTGAGCTGAGCAAAGCGTGGGGTTTTTAAAGCTAACTTTTGGGGAGGGTGTTTGTGGGCCAGAACATTTTCCGGCAGCGGGTGTTGGTGGGCCAGAAGAGCTTGAGCAGGGGGCGTCTCTGGGTCAGAACAGCCCAAGTGGGGGCTGTCGTTCATCTGACTAGATTTGAATATAAATCTAGTCAGAGTTGAATGTCTGGTCCCGCCAAGGCGGATGAAGGCGAGGTTGGCCTTTGTCGAGGGGAACGGGAGGGGAACAGGTGAAGAGGAAGGAGTTTTTATTAACTCCTTAATAACAGAGCTTAAGCCAGGTGTGGCGGCGCACGCCTGTAATCCCAGCACTCGGGAGGCTGAGCCAGGAGGATTATTGCGAGTTCGAGACCAGCCTGGGCTACGCAGTGAGCTCAAGGTCAGCCTGAGCTGCATAA
>NW_004957923.1:0-1157 GCF_000276665.1 Chinchilla lanigera
CCATTCTCACTCCTAAACACTTGCAGCTTGCACTCTTAACTTCCATAGTTCCTTGGAAATAAGACCTAACTGGAAAATAAGCCCTAGCATGATTTCCCGGGATGCTTGTAATATAAGCCCAACCCCAAATACAAGCCCCAGTTAAGACTATCAGAAAGACAGGGGCTGGAGATTTAGCTCAGTGGTACAGCGCCTGCCTGGCAAGCACAAGGTCGTGAGTTTGATTCCTGGTACCGGAGAAAAACAAACAAACAAACAAACAAAAAAGACAGATGTGTTTATTTTTCTTTCTTTCTTTTTTTTTTTTTTTTTGTCTCTTTGAGACAGTCTTGCTATGCAGTTCAGGCTAGTCTTGAACTCACTCTGTAGCCTAGACTGGCCTCAAACTTGCAACAACCCTTCTGCTTCAGCCTCCCCAGTGCTGGGCAGACAGATGCATTTAGTACATCCCTTCCAACACAGAACGAATATATTGAATTATAAATAATATTATTGACATTAATACTTAACTGATAATATAAATTGCTTTTTGTTTTTTTTCTTTTTTTCCAGTACTGGGAATCGAACTCATGACTTTGCACTTGCCAGGCAGGTGCTGTGCCACTGAGCTAAATCCCCAGCCCCCTGATAATATAAATTATAACTAAGTATTTGTAAATACCCAAGTGGCTGCCTTTGGAAGAGCCTCATTGCTGACCAATTGGAGCACAGACACAACGCGCGAAGAGCCAGCACACCTGATAACAAACAGACGTGGTTGCATCTAATATGAATCTTCATAATTCAGCATGTCGTGTGTTGTAACAGTCATACTCAATGTGCTTTTGTGAAATAAAGAAATATTTTCTAAATTTTGGTGCTGTAATTTTTCATCGCTTTTGTGCGGACCACCATTCTTAATGGCCATCATTTTTGCTGTCAGTGTTGTCTCGTAAGCCTTTGATTAACCCTTGACTTAATGGAAACTTTGTGAAGCCCAACCCGCAAGAGGTCGTGACTTGGGTGAAGAATTCATGGGACGAAATCACTGACTCCTGTGTTGCCGATGCACTACAAGCAGGCTACGTGGACGAGAAGTACTTGTTTAACGAGATTACTGGACATGTGAGATTATCAATGACAATATGTCTTTTACTGTAGTAACTTTTTTTGTTGTT
>NW_004957924.1:0-1201 GCF_000276665.1 Chinchilla lanigera
TATTATTTTCTTAATCTCCATTGAATTGATTTCTGCTCTGATATTTATAATTTCCTCCCTTGTATGGGCTTTGGGCTTGACTTGCTCTTCTTTTTTCTAGAAGCTTGCGGTGCAAATTTAGGTTGTTTCCTTGTGTCCATTCTGCTTCCCTGATGTGAGAATTCACCACTATAAACTTTCCTCCTGGGACTGCTTTCATTGAATCCCATAGGTTCTGATAAGTTGTAGCTGCATTTTCCTTTGATTGTAAGTATTGTTTTATTTCTTCTTTAATATTGTCTGTGATCCATTGGTTGTTCAGGAGGGTGTTATTTAGTTTCCATGTATTTATGGAGTTTTTGTAATTTCTTTTGTCAGTAATTTCAAATTTCATTGCACTACGGTGAGGTAATATGCTTAGGATAATTTTAATTCATTTTCATTTACATAAGCATGTTCTATGCGCTGGTGTGTGGTCTATTTTAGAGAATGTCCCATGCATAGCTGAGAAGGATGTGCATTCTAATGTTGGGTGGACTACTCTGTAAAACTCTACTAGGTCCATTTTTTCACAAGTTTGGTTTATTTCTGTTGTTTCTTTGCTGATTTTTTTGTCTGATCAATCTATTTCTTTGTCAGAATGGGGTGTTAAAATCCCCTGACAATGATTGTGTTATTGCTTATTTGATTTTTCTTGTGTATTAAAATTTGTCTTATATAACTGGGTGCTCCTGGTCATATTACCTAACCATAGTGCAATGAGCTCCCATATTAGGTGCATATGTATTTATGATTGTTATGTCTTCTTCTTACAGTTTTCCCTAAACAAGTATGTAGTGCCCTCCTTTATCTCTTTTGATCATTCTTGGTTTGAAGTTTACATTGTCTACCAACAGAATAGCTACTCCTATTTTTTCTGGGTTCCTGTCACATGGAGTATTGTTTTCCATCCTTTGTTTTGTTTTGTTTTGTTTTGTTTTTGTTTTTTTCTGGTATCGGGAATTGAACTCATGACCTTGTGCTTGCCAGGCAGGCACTGTGCCGCTGAGCTAAATCCCCAGCCCAGTGTTCCATCCTTTGACTTTCAGTCTATGAATTTCTTGTTCAGTTAAATGTGTTTCTTGTATATAGCATGATGTTGGTTTTTGTTTCTTATCCACTCTGCCAATCTGTTTATTTTGTTTGGTGAATTGAGGCCATTTACATTGATGGTTATAACTGA
>NW_004957925.1:0-1150 GCF_000276665.1 Chinchilla lanigera
TGAAAAATCAATAGAATTCCTGTACACAAGCAACAAACACACTGAGAGAGAAATTAGGGAAACTATACCTTTCACAATAGCATCTAAATGAATGAAATACTTGGGAATCAATCTAACAAAGGAGGTAAAAGATCTATACACTGAAAATTACAGTACTCTGAAAAAAAGACAGAAGAGGATTTCAGAAAATGGAAAGATATTCTTTGCTCATGTATAGGAAGAACCAACATTGTGAAAATGGCCATACTCCCAAAATTGTAGTAAGATTCAATGCAATTCCAATTAAAAGGTATACTGTCATTACTATACCTTACAGATCTATAGGATAAAATTCCTAAAATTTATCTGGAACCAGAAGAGACCTAGAATAGCAACAGCAATCTTGGGCAACAAAGGAAAGGCAGGAGGCATCAAAATCCCTGGCTTGAAATTATACTACAAAGCTGCTGTGATAAAATCAGCATTGTATTTTATGGCAACAAAAAGACCTGTAGATCAATGGGACAGATTAGAAGATACAGACACAACTACAAACACACTCAGCCACCTTATCTTTTACAAAGGGGCCAACTGTGTTCACTGGAAGAGAAATAGCCTCTTTAATAAATGGTGCTGGAAAAACTGTCTTTCCACATGCTGAAGACTAAAACTAGGCCCATTCCTATTACCATGCACTAAACTAAAGTAAAAATGGACTGATAATCTAAATATTAAAACAGAAACACTTAATTTACTAGAAGAGAAAGTAGGTAGAAATCTTAATGACATAGGGGTAGGTAGAGAGTTCATGAAGAAAAACCACACTGCATGGGAAATACTTCAAAGAATCAGCAAATGCTATCTCCTCTTATTGAACACTTTTTACACATCAAAAGAAATCACAATCAGAATAAAAAGAAAACCCAAGAATTGAGAAAAAACCTTAGCCAACTGCTCCTCAGACAAAAGACTATCTAGAACATGTAAAGAATTTTTAAAAATCATGCCCCCAAAATTCAAAGACCCAATCCATAAATGGGCATCTGAAAGGAATATACACTTTTCAGATGAAGAAATGCAATGGTACACAAATATCAGAGAAAATTATCAACATCATTGGTGACTTGAGAGATGAAAATTAAAACAACACTGAGATGCCATCTCACCCTGG
>NW_004957926.1:0-1209 GCF_000276665.1 Chinchilla lanigera
CTTGAGCTCACTTTGTAGCCCAGGCTGGTCTTGAACTCACAACGATCCTCCTGCCTCAGCCTCCTGAGTGCTGGGATTACAGGTGTGTGCCACCATGCCTGCTGATACAGTATTCTAAATAAGAGTCAGAGAGTTCTTAGCTTTGGGGCTTCTCCTGGGAGTCTCTCTAATGCTGGGCACTCTCGGCTGAGATAGCCCTGTGGGCCTCTCAGTGATTGAACTAAGTCTCGTGTCTGAGTAATCATTCATCTTGTACCATCGCCATAGTTGAGCTCTGTGACAATACATCTGCTTTCTGCCTCCCACCCATTTTTACCTCCTTTTTGGAGTACTGATGGTTGTGGTCTGGTAGGATAGAAGATTTTTTATAATTTATAGGGAGATTTTTTAGTAAGATACTGCTGTCCTGTGATGTGTTTTCAAATTTATAGGTGCACAGATAGTGTTTACCTCCTCTGCTAATTAAATTCAATGATTTAGACTGTCCCTATACTTCGAGCAAAGAATTACTTCTGATTCTAATAACTTCATCAACAACAGATTAGATCATACATTGCTTACATGTAATGGACCTTGCATTTACACTTTTGCCCTTTATCAGTACTCTGTGTAGCCTAAATTCAACTGTTCCCAGCAGCTGTTCCCTGATGTGGCAGGATAAGTGGAGGGAACAGACCCAACGGGGAGTGAAAGAGGACTGTGGGCCAGTGAGGGTGATGTTGATAGGGGGCTGGTGATCAGCATGGAAAACAGATAACTTGATATGGGGTCAGATTGTGTTGGAGTACTTGTAGTTGCTTTGAAGAGTTATTTTTGAGAGTTTAAAGAAGATACTGTGGGGGTGATGACGACCTAGAAGAGGAGAGGGATGTGCTTTGGGACTGAGGACAGCTGTGTGACTGTCAGAAACCGTTGATTAGTTTGCGTGCCCATAATGTGGGAAAGAGGTGTGGGAGGACAGGGGGCCAGGTGAGATATGGAAGAGGGGAAGGACCAGGGTGGGTAGGACAGAGGGGCAGGGGCTGGGGATTTAGCTCAGCGGCAAAGCACCTGCCTGGCAAGCGCAAGGTCATGAGTTCAGTTCCCGGTACCGGAGAAAAACCATAAAAAAAAAGATAGTTTGAGCAGTTGGAATGGAAGGAGTTAAGGTGACCATAGTCATTGTCATTGTAACTGTTACATAATGAATATCCAAAATAAATTTTTTGT
>NW_004957927.1:0-1209 GCF_000276665.1 Chinchilla lanigera
GTCAGGGATTGTGATTCCACCTGACTTGTCCTTGTTGCCCAGGATTGCTTTTGCTATTCTGGGTCTCTTCTGGTTCCAGATGAATTTAAGGCATATTTTCCCAAGATATGTGAAGTATGCCAATGGTAGTTGAATGGGAATTGCTTTGAATCTGTACAGCAGTTTTGGGAGTATGGCCATTTTCATAATGTTGGTTTTTCCTATCCATGAGAAAGGAATATTTTTCCATTTACTGAAATCTTCTTCAATCTATTTTTTCAGAGTATTGTAAGTTTTCATTGACTAGATCTTTAACTTCTTTTGTTAGATTGATTCCTAAGTATTTCAATTTCTTGTGTGCTATTGTGAAAAATATGGTTTCCTTAATTTCTCTCTCATTCTGTTTGTTGTTTGTGTATAGGAATGCTATAGATTTTTTGGTGTTGATTTTGTATCCAGGTACACTGCTGAATTATTTGATTAATTCAAGGAGTCCTCTTGTGGAGTTTTTGGGGTCTTCCATGTAAAGTATCCTGTCATCTGCAAATAGTGATAATTTCACTTCTTTCTTTCCTATCCTTATTCCTTTTATTTCTCTCTCCTGTCTAATTGCTTTGGTTAATTGTTCCAGAACTTATTGAGCAGGAGTGGTGACAGCAGACATCCTTGTCTTGTTCCTGATTTTCAAGTTAAAGCTTTCAGTATTTGTCTGAAGATTTGTCACTAGAATGATGTTGGCTCTTGGATTGTCATAGATGGCTATGATCAAGTTAAGATAAAAAACATCTATTCCGATTTTCTGTAGAGTTTTTATCATGAGTGCATGTTGGACTGTCGAAAGCTTTTTCTGCATCTATTGACATGATCATGTGGTTTTTGTCTTTGGCTCCATTGATATGACATATAACATTTATAGATTTGCAAATATTGAATGAACCCTGCATTCCTGAAATGAATTGGACTTGGTCATGATGTATGATTTTCTTGATGATTTGCTGCATTTTATTTGCTAGTATCTTATTGAGTATCTTTGCACCTATATTCATTAGGGAGATTGGCCTGTAGTTCTCCTTCTTGGTAGGGTCTTTCTCTGGTTTTGGTATCAGTATGATGCTTGCTTCTAGAAATGAGTTAGGGAGAACTGCTTCCTTTTCAATTTCATTGAAGAGTTTGAGGAGTGTTGGTATTAAATCTTGCTGAATTTCTTGTAAAATTCTGCTGTGAATCCAT
>NW_004957928.1:0-1209 GCF_000276665.1 Chinchilla lanigera
TCGTGAGTTCGGTTCCCGGTACCGGAGAAAAACCAAAACCAAAAATAAATAAATAAATAAATAAATAAATAAATACTAGACTGTGCCGTCTGTAATCTTAAAATAGCTCAGTACAACAATATTTAAGGGGCTGGGGATTTAGCTCAGCGGCAAAAGCGCCTGCCTGGCAAGCGCAAGGTCGTGAGTTCGGTTCCCAGTACCTGAGTAAAAGAAAAAAAAAAAAAAAAAAAAAACCATTATTTAAAATATAATTAATAGCTTAGTCTGTTTAAATATATTTTAGTAACATAAAATAAAATCCTCTTAAATTTAATTTCAATTGCATCAGTTTGGGTTGTTCCCTTTCCATAACATTGCTTAGTAATATTCATGTATGCACAATTGTTTACAAGCGAATGACAGCCAAGCTCTTCTAGGTGCTCTATTCTGTTTGCGTCACCATTCATTGAAATGATTTTATACATGCTTTTAAGCTTATTGAAGTAATTATGGAAAGAATTAAATTTATTCTTACAATTTACCTTTCCTTTGTATCACTGCAAAAAAAAGTCCGTGAAATTCTTTTTTTCCATCTTTTCCACAGAAAGGACAAGCAAACGTACTACTTAGCATTTAAAAGGTGCCCCTCCATTACCAAAGCTTTCATAAATTACATAATATAATACATATTCTAAGTGTTCTAATCATCAAATTGTTTAGTCTACTCTACAATAGCATGGACTTGCCAGAAATTTCCATTAAGAAATATCTGTGGAGTACATTTGACCTTGCTACATCAGACAGGAAATATCCTGACTGCCTCGAGTGCCCTAGGAATAAGTACATTAAAACAACACGTAGATTATAATTATTTTTGTTAGTAAATTGCTTATCTGTCTAACATGTAAAATTTTTAGGAAAAAATGTAGTATTCATTATGTAGTGAGTCATGGTTATTTCAATAAAAAGCATACTTATTTAAACTTTGTCTTGAATGTTATTTCAGTTTGATGATACAAGAGCAGTTTTTGAAGAATTGGTCCTATCATGTGATTCCCACTAATTTTATTGAAAACTTAAGTATATTTTATTTAGTGTTTTAAATGCTCAAGTTAAAGAAAATATTCATATCATTTAATTTGTAAAAGCTAAGTCATTTCAAATGCTTCATTTTGCGTCAACCACATAATGCATGTTATATTTAGGCAATATACATATATTTATATATAA
>NW_004957929.1:0-1209 GCF_000276665.1 Chinchilla lanigera
TGTGTGAATGTGTCTTCCTTCTTTTTTCTTTTGCCCCACCCCAGGTATTCTTTCCTTTTTCAGCAGTTTCTTTCCCTTTCACAATGTTTGTTGTACCTTTTTGGTCTTATTTACTCTTTCAGTTTCTTATACTAGGGAGACAATATGATGTTTACACATATGAGTCTGACTTCTTTCATTTATGGGTATGGTCTCTAGTTGCATCCATTTACCTATAAAAGACTCAAATATACTTTTCTTTATAGCTGAGTAATACTCCATTGTATAAAATTACCACATCTTTTTATCCATTCCTCAATTGATGGGCATTTGGGTTGTTTCCAATATTTAGTTATTACAAATAATACTGTTATAAATATGAGTGCATATATATCCCTGTGATATGATGTTTCCAATTCTTCTTGAAAAACACCCAGAAGAATAGCTGGGTCCAGTGGGACATTCTAATCCTAATATTTTGAGAAAGCTCCACACTGACTTCCACAGTGGTTGTAACAGTCTACACTCCCACCAAGAGTGAAGGGTTCCTTTTTCCACATAGCCCCACATGCATTTGTTATTGGTTGATTTTTTTGATGATAGACATCCTTTCGGGGGTGAGATGGAATCTCAGTGATGTTTTAATTTGCATTTCTCAAATGATTAAAGATGTTGGACATTTGTCATATATTTATTTGCTATTTGTATTTCTTCATCTGAGAAGTATGTATTCATCTGACATGCCCGTTTTTGCATCTTTGAATTTTGGTGGTCTGATTTTTTTTAACTCTTTCTGTGTTCTAGATAGAAGTCTTTTGTCTGAGGGACAGTTAGCTAAATTATTTTTCCTCAATTTGTGGGTTTTATTTTCACTCTGTTGGTGATTTCTTTTGATGTGCAGAAACATTTTAATAAGGTAAGATTCCAGTTGTTGATTCTTTGAAGTATTTCTTGTGCAGTTTTGTTTTTGTTCCTGAACACTTTGCCTACCTTTATGTCTTCAAGGTTTGTACCTACTTTCTTTTCCAGTAGATTTAGTGTTTCTGTTTTAATATTTAGATCTTTGATCCATTTTGAGTTTAGTTTAGTGCATGGTGATAGACATGGGTCTAGTTTTATTCTTTGGCATGTGGAAAGCCAGTTTTTCCAGCACCACTTATTAAAGAGATTATTTTTGTTTCAGGGAATATGTTTGACCCTTTGTCAAAGATAAGGTGGCTGAGTGTGCTT
>NW_004957930.1:0-1209 GCF_000276665.1 Chinchilla lanigera
GCAGAGGTCCCCACCCCCAAGCTTAGGCCGGGCTTCCCTCCCCCTCTGCGCTCCGATCCCCAGCCCTTTCCGGAGGTGTCCTGGGGATGGGGAGGGTGGCCTCCCCCGCAACACACACACACCCAGCGCCAAACTCGGCCTGTACACTCTTCTTGAGGGGAGAGGGACCCAGGCCACCCCTAATGGTTTCCGGGCTAAAGTTGGGGGAAGGGTAAAGCGCTGCTAAAGTGTCACCCTCCCCCACTTTAAAAAAGCAGCCTCCCAAGGCCCCCAGCGAGCCCCTGCGTTCTGCTCCAGCTGGCACCTCCCATAGAAGTGGCGGTTTAGAGACACCCCAAGGGTCTTTTACCCATCCCCCAAAGTGGGGGCTCAGCCAAGAGCTTCAACCTTTGCAGCAGCCAGAAACACTGGGGGAGGGGGGCTAAGACACACACGGGTGGACCCCGAATCTCGGATGTAGGGGCTCAGGAGGAGCAGGTTGGGGACACCAGGCCGTGGGTCGTCCACACCCCCAGCCCTTGCCCAGGCCTCGGACCGCGGACCTTGCAAAGTGTTTCACGCTCCTCCTCGGGCTCGTAGGGCCCAGTCCTGGGGCACCCGAGCCCCGGTGCTCTGTCCTCCCCTCCCCACCTTAATTCCATTAAACAAATACCCGCTCCTCTCCCCAGCACCTTTGGTGTCTGCCTCGCTGAATATTTTTTACCTAAGTTTGCCCCTCCCTTTGGTGTCTAACGAGCTCAGTGCTAGGAGCCCAGTACACTCAGCAGTTTAAACTCTAACCTCACTCGAACACTAGACCTTTTTGTTGTTCTGGTTGTTGGCGGGAGGCGGGGGGGGGGGGGGCGGGGGGGGAGGACGGGACCCGCGGTTAGTTTTTAAGGGGCCGATCCTCCATCAAAACGGCGGACCAAAAAAATTACCCTGCACAATCTTGCTGTAAAACGTCAATGATGTCAAACGACTGTTGCTACACCACTATTAGAGCACATCAAGAAAAAATACACACTTACACAGTCTCCATAATTGTGAATCAGCAGAACACATTGTGTCTGATTATCAGTTGCCATTCAAGACCCCCCAGGAGGACTTGGTGGGGCCTTCCCTTCCCTTGAGTCTGCCCTCCGGTGCTCCCGGGCTCCCTGGGCTTGTGCAGACTGAAGCTGAGGTATTACATGCAATCGACAAACGAAGAGTGCAATAGAAAACCCG
>NW_004957931.1:0-1209 GCF_000276665.1 Chinchilla lanigera
TGTATAACACCAAAACTACTCAAGGACCTTTGAATACTAACACCGTAGAATTGTAACTTACTGGTGACATTGTAAATACTAGGCAGAAGTTGGCCGCGGAGTCAGGCCTGCTGTAATGTATTGCAGGGTACCACCTTCAGCAAGCATGACTGAAACCTACACAGTTATCAAACTCCAGATTTATGACCCCTGCACACGTGGAAATACTATTGGGCCTTTGCTTATGTTGATTATTTCTACCAGTATTAAGATACTATAAATTAAAGCAGAAAAGGTTTAAATGTTAATTAACTTATTAAGAATATCTGCTGTGGGAGAATTTACTTTTGAAATCTCCATAATTGTCCAGATAGGTTTCTGTCATCTCTTTTTCTCCTTACCCATCTTCAAATAAATTGTTTTCTCTTATTTAAAGAAAAAGAATATCCACTGTTTTGGGGTGTAGCCCAGTGGTAGAAAACATGCTTAGACCATGTTCAAGGGGCTGAGATCAATTCCCAATGCCAGAAACAAAAACTATCAAAAATCTATTACATATTCCATAAATATCACATATTTATAAAAAGATAAGTTAAAAAATAACAGACTCAAATTGTGATTTTTTAAAAATTTCTTAAAATTTCTGGTGTAATGGATGGTGCTGTATTTCTATATCTGCTTTGCAGTTGAGCTATTGTAATTCCACATGTGATGTCACATTTTATTTTGCCTGTCAAAAAATGCATCTATGTTTGCACAAAATGAAAGAAAAAAATGGGATGACATTGTAGTGTGACTGTAAACATAGTTTGAATTGGCAGGCCTGAAAAGACTATGACTGAAAAATTTTCTATGCAAGTGAAGTTTTTTAGCAGAATTATAGATTTTAGGGTATAAAATTGATAGCATCAAAAATTTCAACTTAAATGAAAATCATCATGCAGATGAACTTTCCTATTGTAAAAGAAAAAAAGGAGGTGCTATGATTTGCCTCTGAATGAAGAGGTAATTATCTGAATGGAGTTTATCTCTCTGCCATATTCTTTTATCTCACCCTCTAAAGGAAGATAGAATGTAGAAAATTAGCAGGTAGGGTAAATGTAGGCAAACACATTATTTTTCTGTTTAAATAGGAAGCTAGTGAATGCCCAGATGAGAAGTGACATGTATCATCCATTTCCAGTATCTATATCAGGCTATTTCTTTTGTGCTGAGTATATATACACAATA
>NW_004957932.1:0-1151 GCF_000276665.1 Chinchilla lanigera
CCTGTAATCCCAGCACTCAGGAGGCTGAGGCAGGAGGATCATTTCAAATTCAAGACCAGCCTGGGTTACAAAGTGAGCTCAAGTCTAGCCTGAACTGCATAACAAGACCCTGTCTCAAAAAGAAAAAAGAAAAAAAAAGAATATCTTTGTAGATAAAGGTTTCTTAGAATATAAAAAGCATAAGAGTAAATTAAGAGTGGGGCATGGGTGCACAACCCTGTAATCCCAGCACTTGGAAGGCTGAGGCAGGAGGATCAGAGAGTTTGAAGCCATCCTGAGCTACATAGTGAGCTCAAGGGAGGCCTGAACTATATAATGAGACCTTATGGGGGATGAGTAAGGGATCCTTCTATGTTTTTGCTGGGAATATGAACTAGTGCAACCACCGTGGAAATCAGTATGAAGATTTCTCAAAAAACTAAAACCAGAAATTGCATTTGACCCAGCTATCCCCCTGCTAGGTATCTTCCCCAAAGAGTTAAAGACATCGTATTAACAGTGATGCACAGATGCCCATGTTTATAGCAGCACAATTCATAGTAGTTACAACTTGGAAGCAACCCATATGTCCATCAACAGATAAATGGATGAAGAAAACGTGGTATTTATACACAATGGAGTATTATTTTGCCATAAAGAAAGATAAACTTGAGTTTGTAGGAAAGTGGATGCACCTTGAGACTATAATAGTAAGTAAAATAAATCAGACACACAAGCTTAACTACTGCATGGTTTCTCTTATGTGAGAAACCCAAAATATAAATAAAGACCAAAATAAAAGATAGAAGATAGGAAGTAGGGAACTAGATCATTTTCAAATGGGGAAGGGCAAGAGGAGAGAAAGGAGGGATAAAGGATGAAAAAAAGGAATTAAAATCTATTATGTGCACATACCAAATCCACACAAGGAATATAGCAGCATGTACTGCAAATATGTACAAATAAACAACCCTCCAAGAAAACAAGAAAGAGTAGATCAAGAAATTGATAAATTAGAGTTCACTAAAATTAAAAATTTTTGCTCATCAAAAAATAGCATTAAGCATGCCTGTAATCCCGGCACTTGAGAGGTTGATGCAGGAGGATCATTGCGAGTTTGAGACCAGTCTGGGCCACATAAGTGAGTTCAAGGCCAGCCTGAACTGCATAGT
>NW_004957933.1:0-1107 GCF_000276665.1 Chinchilla lanigera
TTGTTAGCTTTTCATGTTTTAAATTAGTTAATATTAAAGCAAGTATTCCCAGGTTATGTGGGTGGTAGAGTTTCCTTCTTGATATGTTTTCTGCGTTTTTGCTGTCCTAACCAACAATTGGACAAAACAATTTGTGAAAATAATAGCAAATAGTAGCAAGGTTTTTAATCTATGAAAATTGGAAAAGAAACATGCTTTATACAGTTTGGGCCAAGTAATAGGAAAAGAAGTGCACACTCTAGCATGGGAGCAGTCTCCTGTTGTAGGACACAGAGGCTCACAGTGCAGTGTCCACTGTTGTTTTGTCTCTTCCACTCCTCTGGTCTAAGTGGCGTCTAGGTGTCTTATGGAAAATTGCTGAAGAAGGAGTGGAGAGCCACTCTCTGATGGGTCACAGAGCAGAGCTTTGGGAACTGTTGTCCACATGTATCCTGGATGTTTGCAACTAGCAGGACTCAGCCACTTCTCCAGCCAGTTAGCCACACCCTAATCTCCTATCTCCCAAGGACCACCACAGCCCTTTCTACTTTATATTTCACAACAGTCTTACTAAGTCCCTAAGTTGTCCAGACTGTGCTGGCACTTTCTGTCCTCTTGCCACAGCCTCTCAGTCTGCCATGGGGAGGATGTGTTCAGTTAGTACAATGGCCCTGCCTTCATTTCCACATGACAAAAAAAAATTCACAATTTTTTTGAAAGGGCAGGAGATATAGCTCAATGCAAATGTCTTTAGTCAATTAATATAAAGAAAAAAAAGAAATGATAATTCAAATATTTCCACTCAGCAGCAATTCTTGTTTTCACTTTTTGAAAACTAAAGTAGAAAATAGTACTACAGGTGATATATCGGTTCACAAAATTAATTCATTCCATGATTCTGGGGAAGATGGCCATGGTGTTGTTCATCAGCCATTCAGAGTTGCTCAGTGGAAGCAAAGTTTTGCCCAACATTCCTGTTTGCAAATTAAATTGATTCTAGCATTGGTTCTAACTTCCCGCACATGAGACACGAACTCTCCAGCTTCGAGCTGTGTATCTTTAGATCCCTGGAGGTGAATCCAGTCTTGGGATCCCAGTTTCCAACCTTTGCTGGCTGCAAAGCACTGG
>NW_004957934.1:0-1207 GCF_000276665.1 Chinchilla lanigera
ATAGCTGCTAGGTATTTCTTTGTCCAATAAAGTTGACATAGCAAGATCAATGGTCACAGGATATTATTCAGTTATACAGAAGAATAGAAGGATGTCAAGAGCAAAAAAAAAGATGGATCTTGAGACTGTAATGTTAAGTGAAATAAATCACGCACAGAAAGCTAAAAAGTGCATGGTTTCTGTTATATGAAGAACCCAAACTACAAATAAAGAGTAAAATAAAGGTGAGATGGTAGGAAATAGGCTGACTTTTTGAAGATAGGAAGGGGGTAAGGGGAAGGGGTGGGGGAGGTTTGGGGATAAAGAAATATAAATTATATATAAATAAAGATTATTTATATATAAATAAAAATTATACATATATTATATATGCGCACACACCCAAATGAGTATAATTCTTCCAATAACAAACGTACACTAAAAAATTTTAAAACAGCGAAAACAATTTGACACAGCTCCCTCAAAAAAAGCAAATAAAATATACAGGACTTCTATCTAGAACATATAAAGAATTGAAAAAAAATCAGACCACAAAAATTTAAAGACTCAGTCCAAAAATGGGCACCTGAGATGGATACACACTTCTCAGGTGAAGAAATACAAATGGCAAATAAATATATGGAAAAATGCTCAGCATCATTGGTCACTCGAGAGATGCAAGTTAAAGCAACACTGAGATTCCATTTCATACTGGAAAGAATGGCTATTATCAAGAAATCAAACAATAACAAATGCTGGCAGGGCCATCAGGAAAAAGGAGCCCTTCTCCACTGTTGATGGGAATGTAGACTGGTGCAACCACTGTGGAAATCAGTGTGGAGATTCCTCAAAAAACTAAGAATAGAAATCCCATTCAACCCAGCTATTCTCCTTCTGGGTATCTTCCCAGAAGAATTAAAAACATACCACAGTGATACATATACACCTATGTTTATAGCAACACAGTTTGTAATAGCTAAATTTTGGAAACAATCCAAATGCCCATCAACTGAGGAATGGATAAAGAAGATTTGGTTTTTTAATACAGGGGAGTACTAATAAACCATAAAGAAGGATAAACTTGAGACATTTCTAGGTAAATGGATGCAATTTGAGACCCTACTCAAGTGAAATAAATTGGACTCATAGGGGTAAATATAGCATTGTCTCCCTGGTGTGAGAAACAAAAAAAGTAAATAAGGACCAAAACGTACACTAGATATTGTGA
>NW_004957935.1:0-1150 GCF_000276665.1 Chinchilla lanigera
AAATAGTTTGAGGAGGGTTGGTATTAAATCTTCCCTGAAGCACATGCGCCTTGCGCCGAGACAGCGAGCACCCCAGGAGTGGCAGGGCTCATGGGGTTGAGTCTGTGCTGGAGGCACACCACCACGATTCCCAGCTGAAACATGCAGAGAGGGTCAGGTACCTCCCATCTGATCCCTGAGGGCAGAACTCTCGAACAAAGACCCCACGGACATTACTGACAGAGTCGCTGTGGCGGCAGAGAGGAGATCAGGGCTGAGAGGCCCAGGGGACTTCTCTAGTTGGGGGCCGGGCGAGCAGGCTCTTTGAGCCAAGTGAGCACACTCTCTGAGCCCCACGTGCCCTGTACGAAGAGCTCAAGTACTCCGGGAGTGCAGAGCCCATGGATTCGAGTCAGTGCTTTGCCTTTGCCCAGACCCTCCAGTGAGTTGAAGGCTGGGGAAGTCTATGACTGCTACACTTCTGGGCTGCATTTGGTTCCTATATGAGTCCTGAACTGAGTGGAGACATAGATTCAGGTGGTCCACAAACTGTACACTCTGCAGTTTGTGTCTGAATTATACCTGTACCCTAAATGGCCTGGAGACATAGGTCCACTGGAGTAGGATTGTCACACCAGTGCAACCTGAGTCTGGTCGTTCACCTGCACTGAACTGCAAGGGGACACTGGATCTGAAGGTCGGCCATCAACCGACACAACTGCCCGAGTCTGAGAAGAGAGATAACTAGATACAAACCAAAAACTGCCAGAAAACCCGAGGATAAGTAGCGCTCCTCAGAAGTCACCTAGAGGAAAACCTGAACAACAGAAAAAATAGGAGCACTAGTGGTCTTGGCTCTACAGCTACTGAAGAGGGAAACTGAGCCTTCTGCAACTGACAGCAAACATGTCAAAACAAAAGACTAAAACACAATCCCAGAACTCCACACCAATCAGAACAAGTCCAGGAGACATCAACATAGGAGAACTTGGTAATCACATGCCTGAAATAGCTGAAATGATTGCAATGGAGGTAAACAAACAATGGCATAAGGCCATAGCCAAGATGAGATCAGAAATAATTTCTCAGGCACAAAGTGAAATGACAAGAATAATGAAGGAAATGTTCAAAAAGTCTGAAGAAGAAATCTATAAGAAAATAGAAGAACAAA
>NW_004957936.1:0-1207 GCF_000276665.1 Chinchilla lanigera
ATTCACGTTTGGAGAATACTGAACCAGTAAAAATGAAATGTAATTTATTAAGATTTATTTCTCATAAACCCTAGAAAATGGCTACACAAAGCCAAGTATAAGTCATTTTATTTAATAGAAAGAAACTAAAGGCCAGAAGAAAGCTGACAATTGCATATCTTTTACATAGTTTGTACTGCTTCCATTGATGTCAAGTATATTCAGGCTGAGTTCTTTCACATTTCAAAGAAATCTCTTTAGAAACTCAGTGTTTTGTAACTCCCATGACAAAACAGAATTCATGGTTTTAAAATGTTTCCACAAAGCAAAGGTCATATTCTTAACCTCATAAATGGTATTACCTGTGTAAACAGCGTAGCTTGAATATTGGAGACAGTGAAACCAATTATAACTTTTTAAAATGAAACAAAATTTGTTTGAATAATATAACCATAAAAACTAAAAGAACAATCTGTCAGCTTACACATGAAAAAGAGGATCACGTGGATGATATACTCTGGTTTCTCTGCGGACCCAACGCAGTACCTACATTCTTGCAACACTAGCATTCTCTTGGAACAAAAAGTGAGCACTCCACATCTGGCGTGTCTAGGCACGAGAGAAGCTATCACCCATAGCACTGGAACTTGCAGTGATCCTGGAACAGGAAGCAGCCCTCAGTGAAGTTCTGTCATGTGTTGTCTTTCTTCCTCTAGCAGAGCTTCTTCATGTTGAGATGGGAAAGAACTAAGGTAGCTCCTCGAAAACTTGACAAAAACCCCCAGAATATTCATCTCGCTGGGTTCAGCATGGGCTCTCAGGCCCCACAGGAATTCTCATTGCACAGGGTCACTGCTGGCCACCTGCTGCTACTTGAGGAACTTTTACTTAAATTCTTTGGTGATGAGCTCCCTAGGAGCACCAAAGAGAAGTGGCCTTTTGCAGAACAGATTTCTGTAGGCTTCAGTGCTGCCCAGACTGCCTCTTCAGTGGCACAGCTCCCTGTCATGAGGGTCACACCCAGGACAAGTATCAGGATGTCGGTTCTTGGCCTGCTCCCTTCATCACTCCCAGTCCCGTCACAGGTGAAGTCTGGTTTGATGAAGACACGATAGCATTTGTTGCGATCCACTCCCTTCACATCAAAACAGTGCGCCTCATTCTCTTGCTTGGTAATTTTCAACATCACTGCCCTCCTTATTGGCTCTCAAATGTGATACTTGGGCAG
>NW_004957937.1:0-1207 GCF_000276665.1 Chinchilla lanigera
AAAAGAGTCAAGGCAAAAGGGAAGCAATTTATTAAAATACACAAAACAGAGCTGTCCTCCAAACTTACCAGAACCACAGGAGAAGACAAGATTTCAGCAATAAAGGACCCCACTGCATAGAGAGCACACAAAGGACTCCAGCACTCAGAGAGCTAGCAAAGCCTTAGCAGTGGCACTCAGATTGCTAAGTGTACACAGTGAGCAAAGCCCGGATCAAAAGCATGGAAGGTTCCTCTATGCACGGGAACTACTGAGACTCTGGAAGAAGAGCTAGTGGAGAATCTATACCCCAAAGCAAGGGACTGGGCACAGTCAACAGGAGCACCCCCTGCTCAGTGCCCTGTGTAGGAGTCAGATAGAGACACAGGGACCTAAAATAAGGTAGCTTTTCCTGAAAGTTACAACTCAGTGAGATAAAAGCGAAGTGGCCAGTTCCATTCCTGGAAGAATTCAAGCAGAGGTGAAACTTTACTGTCTCTCAGGGACCTACACCAAAGCTTTCAGAACACTAGAACACCCAGATCGGGAGGGTCATGCCCCGCAAAAGAGACCTAACTTAACTGAACAATAATATACACAATTCCTCTGCATGAAAACACTTTTCTAAGACTGGGTTGACAAAGCTATCTGTATACATTTTGCTACTCTCTGTCTTCTCCACTGAATTCCATGAATAGTGTCTTCATTCTTTTCAGAGACTGCAATTATAGGGGACTGTAAATGCATCATTTTGAAGGTTTAACTGGCACCCAATTATGTATTTTGAGTTTGTTTCCACTGATCTGTCATCACAAACATTAATTCAATGAACAACTCTTACATATATTCCATGTAAAATTGTAACTTTATGTCACACTTATAGAATTACTGAGCCAAAGACAGGGTGCCTATGGGGTGCTGTGATGCATTGCCTTCTTCTAGGGTTGTACCTACACTGAACATTCTCAGGAATAAAAGAGTTATCACATGGTGTCATTGAAAGATGACTGCTAACTGTGGTTCTTTATCTGTATGTGGCCCCTTCTCATAGGATTCTCTCCAGCCTATAACTCATATAGCCATAGGGCTGCACCTCTCAGGAGAAACGCAGCTCTCTGTGCTGGAAGCCCTTGAGCACATCCTGACTACTTGACCTTGACAGAACAAAATCTCTCCCTCTCTCTCTCTCTCTCTCTCTCTCTCTCTCTCTCTCTCTCTCTCTCTCTCT
>NW_004957938.1:0-1149 GCF_000276665.1 Chinchilla lanigera
TAGGGCCACAAGGGAATGTCGGTAAGGGGATCTGAGTAACTGTCCCAGGGTGCCTATGTCCTCAGAGGCAAAGGACATACACCAAGCATGTGCAACAGATCCTCAGAGAAATGGGACTAGGTAGATAAGGCAGTAGAAGCCAAAAGAACTTACCAAGTTAGCCAAAGAAACTGCACCTTACAAAATAGCTTTGTAACTCACCTATACTTTTATATACAACTTAATAAAAATAGGATTTCCTCTGGGATGTTATATATCTGGGGCATTGGGCAACCATAATAATAGCCTGCTTGACCAGTAATGACTATCAGACTATGAAGAGGTCCAAGTCAACCCAATATCAAGAGTGGCATTACTTCCATTGTCTGGTGAAAATACAAAGAAATAAATTTATTTGGTAGCTGTTATGGAATAGTGATGTCACGATACAAGATCTTTCAACATTAAATTCACATGTATAATTTTTCAGGGTAAATTTCTTAAACACACTCACACACTGAAAACTACTTTTAAAAACAATTTTTTCCTAAATTTGGCAGACTAATTAAGTAACTTTAGTTGATGTCAAGCCATTCATACTTATAATTCTACTTAATGAGGCAGAAATGCTTATGTAGTTGATTATAGATTGCTATTCAACGTATTGAGGCTATGACATCTTAGAGAATATATGGGTATGATAGTTTATTTATCAAATACAAAACATACCTGTTCCAGGATGGGGATATAGCTCAGTGGCATAAGTGCCTGCCTGGGAAGCGCAAGGTTGTGAGTTCAATCCCCAGTACCGCAAAAAAAACAAACAAACAAACAAACAAAAAACAAAAAACAAAAAAAACCCTGTTCCCAGACACCTGGATCTGATAACAAATTCATGGTAACACACCTCTCTACTGACAAATACAACAACATATCCCACATATTTGCAATTTTACATACACCTACCAGACAGATTCCATGAATTGTGGATACAGGGTTTTGTAGTCATTGTCAAAGTCAATCCATCGGCCAAGTCTGCTGACAATAGACTTTAAAAGTATGAATATTAAGAGTAGCACTAGGCAGTGATATTTGTACTTTTACACCAAACTATATTATTTACTCTTACTGATACCCCATGTAAAATTTTAGGAAATCAGAACTGCCCAA
>NW_004957939.1:0-1206 GCF_000276665.1 Chinchilla lanigera
ACTTGGGGCTGGGGATTTAGCTCAGCGGCAAAAGCGCCTGCCTGGCAAGCGCAAGGTCGTGAGTTCGGTTCCCAGTACTGGAGGAAAAAAAAAAAAACCGGACTTTTTTTGTTGGTAAGGTTTTTATTACATTTTCAATTTCACTGAGTGCTATTGAGTTATTCAGGATTTTTACATCTTCCTAATTCAGCTTTGGTGATTCATATGTATCAAGGAGTCTGTCCATTTCTTCTGTGTTTTCTGTACTATGAGAGTAAAGATTTTCAAAGTAGGTGTTGATGATCTTCTGAATTTCTACAAGATCTTTCTCTCCCTCCTTCAGTATATTGGTTATTGTTTGTCTTTTTGATAATAGTTGTTCCAACAAGTGTGAATTAATATTTCATGGTTTTAATTTGAAATTCTTTAATGAGTAATGATCTGAGCATTTTTCATGTATCTGTTGGCCACTTTAATGTCTTCATATTTATTCAGGTTCCTTGACCATTCAAACTGAATTCCTTTTTATGAGTTTTTTTTTTGTGAGACAAGTTTTGCTATGCAGTTCAGGCTGGACCTGAGCTCACCATATAGTCACCATGTAGGCTGACCTCAAACTCAAGTTCCTTTATATTCTAGATTGAATGTGCCTAATAAACACATATGAACACTGTCCAACAGCAAAAGAATACACATATTCCCAATGCACATCAGACATTTTCCAGGATAAATCATATGCTGGACCACCAGATAAGTCTTAACAATCAAATAAAATCAGAAATGAAAGTGGAAAGATGACAACTGATACCACCAAAATACAAAGGATCATAACAGGCTACTTTGAATAATTACATGCCAAAAAATTGATAATTTAAAATAAATGGATGAATTCCTAGATTCTTACCACCTACCAAGACTGAATTATGAAACAGTAGCAAATCTGAACAGACCAACACTGAGTAAAAATATTAAAACAGTAATTAAAAGTCCTATCAAAGAGAAGCACAGCACCAAATGACTTCATGAATTCTACCAAATATTTAAAGAAGAAGTAATAGCAATCCTTCAACTCTTCTAAAAAATGGAAGAGGGTACATTTGAACTCTTTACAAAGCCAGATAAGGATATCAAAAGCCAGATAAGGATATCACAAGGAAGCAAAACTGTAGGCCACTGGGGCTGGGGATTTAGCTCAGTGGCAAAGCGCCTGCCTGGCAAGTGCAAGGT
>NW_004957940.1:0-1153 GCF_000276665.1 Chinchilla lanigera
TAGCACAGGTGGAAAGGGAAAAGCTGTACATAATAAGATTTCCTCTTTGAATGGCTTATACGAAGTAGCTTTTAACTCTGAAGTACCTGCTCTTACTTGAAATTTAGGATATCCCCGGGCCCAGGTGACCTCTCTCCCCTGCTCTCTCCTGCCCCCTAAGATGATTCTGCCCATTCAGACACCTTGCCTTTGCTCGGTGCTCGCTGGTGAGTGCAGGCTCAGCTACATATTCTGCGTGCCGGGAAGCGCCCTGCTGCCAAGTTCAAATCTGTGCTTGCACTGAGTAATGAGACCTTTGCTAAAGAGAGGCTGACTGAGCTTTGTTGATAATTATTCTGCACTGCCAGTGAAGAACCCAAACACACAGGAGTTTGAAATGATTTAACAGCTGATTTAGATGCACAAAGAATAATTAGCATCATGCAATTTTCATTGCCAGATTGAGTCTCATTTGACTATTGAAAGATGTGTCATTTTAAAATAATTTCATACTTGGTTGATGAACTAAAATTGAGACATTGTGGCACGTGACCTGTATGCGTGGTGAGCAAGTGAAGAGTCACTGTCCTGGGAAGGCAGGGACAGCAAAACTCGCGGGAAGTAATTCCCTGCCTTCAGTAGAAGCAGCCCTCACGTAGGCACGTTATGTGGAAAAATAAACCTGCGTCTCACTAGTCAATCAGTAACAACTGCGGTCCCTCCAGCGATGCAAAAGCATTGAAATGAAAATTCCATGAATTAAGATATTACACACATAGTCAGAGTTTTGATATTAGAAGTATAGTGAACATTTTTAATGTCGTTGTTGGGTTTTGTTTTTGTGATACTGAGAATTGAACCCAGAGCTTTTGCCTTGAACTACATCCCCAAGTCTTTTTAGTTTTTATTTGGGACAGGGTCTCGCTAAGTCAGCACATTGCCCAGACTGGGCTCCAACTAATTTATGATCCTCCTGCCTTAGCCTCCCAGGATTACAGGCGTGTACCACTAAGCTGGCTGGATTCGGTCTGAAGAAAGGGAAGTGCTGAGATTTTTCTCCAAGGGTGGTCCTGACACACTGGGAAGAGTGAGCTTGAACCTGGTACCCCACCCCACTGGCTGGCTACCTTCTCCCCGGTTCTGTAGGAGTCTGAACTGGGTCTCCTTCCCCACC
>NW_004957941.1:0-1148 GCF_000276665.1 Chinchilla lanigera
GTGGAGATGGGAGAGATTTAGAACCTACCCTAATGGGTTCTCAGCAGGGGACAGTGCCCTGATTAGGCTGGACTTGGTGCGTGGCTGATCTGGGGAGAACTAAACCAAGGGCACTGCCCAGGGATGTGGCCTGGGTATCTGAGTGTATGATGTGACCATCTCCTCAGATTTATGTATTAAATACCCCCACGAACTGCCCTCTTGTTTAAATGCTGCATGGATAGTGTACACTAGTTGTGTACTATAATATTAAAATTTTTATCTATGGTACTTGCAAATTAAAAGGCAAAGTTTAATAAGTAGAACTGGCTTTTAATAGAAATGCAGAGTCCTTTGAGGAATGCGAATCAGTGCACTTTCACTTCACATGTGGCTTCGGGTTTGCCAGAGAATAAAGGCACCAATGTACTTGGAAAGGGAGCTGTTTAAGAAAGGATGGAGGGGCCTGTGGGGAAGGATGGGAAGAAAACTAAGGAGAATCATTTGCTTTTTCTTTTGGTACCAGAAATCGAACTCAGGACCTTGCACTTGCCAGGCAGATGCTGTGACACTGAGCTATATCCCTGGGCCCTTCATTTGCTTTCTTTTCTTTTTTCTTTCTTTTTTTTTTTTTTGTTTGTTTTCCAGTACTGGGAATTGAACTCACTACCTTGCGCTTGCCAGGCAGGCTCTGTGCCGCTGAGCTAAACCCCCAGCCCCCTGCTTTCAACTTTAGAATTTTCCTGAGAGGATCTAATCAAAGCCCTTACATTTTCCAGGAACTTAATGAATTTAATAAACACAAACTGAAAACATAGCATTTTATGTTTGTCCAAGTGCCGAAAATTGTATAAAATACAAAGTTTTGTATTTCACCCTTATTACACTGAGAGATGAGGCAAATTAAGAAATTTGATAAAATAAAAGACACAATTGCATTAGACACCAAATCCATCTCAAAGGCCCTGGGACATTTTTCCTAATACTGTATTCTCAGCAGGTTACTTCTCTTAAAACTCTTTGGCTTTAAGACAAAAGTACAAACTCTTGGGTCTACAAATTACGGTCGTCCCAAACTGGGCTTTCTTCTGTCATTCCAGGCTTCAAGAACATGCACTCCTGCTAAGTTTTGTGCTGCAAATGGCCCTGGGAAATAACTGCTCCATGCC
>NW_004957942.1:0-1144 GCF_000276665.1 Chinchilla lanigera
CAGCCCCAGGAAGAGTTATCTAAGACACAGAGATTCCATATGAAATCTCCCAGTGTTATCATGCTCTGTGAATGTTTAAAGTTGTTGGAAAATGATAGAAAACTACTCTAGGTAGGTGTCATGGTTACTTTATCATAGTTACTTTCTCATAGCTGAGACAAAATACCTGATACACACAAGTTCTAGGAAGAAAGGTTTATTTTGACTCACAGTTTGTGGAAGTTTCAGTCTATAGTTGTCTGACTCCAAGGCAGGGCAGCATAGCAGAGGGGAATCTCAGGGCAGATAGTCCATGGTGTGGCAGACAGAAGGTGGCAAGCCTGCCTTTGACTTTTATCCCATCCAGGCTACAAGCTTTTTGGGTTGCACCATCCACCCTCAAAATGGAGTTTCTGTCTTCAGTAAATCCATTCAACCACACCTAGAATGATGTTAATTCCAACCATTGGCCTGAGTACCACATACCCTTAACCCCAGTATCATACCCCTTAGATCCAGCAAGCTCCAAAAAGATTCATTTATGAATTTATGAAAGTGTGTGTGTGGGGGGATATCTAGATGTACCTGTAACAGCAGAACAACTGATGTCTCAATGCTTTAGGAAATGAAGGTTTAGCTTACTGCATTAGATAAAAATCCTTAAACAGTCCAGATGCTGCTGAAAGCAAAAGCAAGACAGAATGATCAAACAGACTTAAAAATGCCACTCATGATCACATGAGTAGCTGTGGAAAATATGATTGCAATCATTGTGAATATTTTCTTCTTCTTCTGTTATGAATTATGCATACATATGCATTTATTATATAAATGACTTTGTTTTCTTTCCTCTGTTGTCTCTTATCATGTAACATAATATATTTTTCCTTTCTGTCTTTAAACATTATTAAATTTACAGCATAGTGTTTAAATGTGGATGCATCAAGAAAAAAAGAACTTCACTTGTGGACTTTGCACAACTTCTTTTTAGGAAGAGATTAATAAATTTGGTTGTATTCAGTATTGTATCATTTTAGTGAAATGATGACTATATTATATTTACTTGAAAATTGAGTATGAGTTAATCTGATATATGGATGACTGCAAAATTGAGAAAGGATGAAACTATGATAGTTAATTTTATTTATTTATTTTTAAAATTTTA
>NW_004957943.1:0-1203 GCF_000276665.1 Chinchilla lanigera
ATGAACTTTAGGAATGTTTTCTCTAGATCTGTGAGGTATACTAATGGTATTTTAATTGGGATTGCATTTAATCTGTACAACAATTTTGGGAGTATGGCCATTTTCACAATGTTGTTTCTTCTTGTCCATGAGCAAGAAATATCTCTCCATTTTCTGATACCCTGTTCAATCTCTTTTTTCAGAGTACTGTAATTTTCACCGTATAGATTTTCCACTTCTTTTGTTAGATTGATTCCAAAGTATTTCATCTTTTTAGACGCTATTGTGAAAGGTGTGGTTTCCCTAATTTCTCTCTTAGTCTATTTGTAGAGCCAAAATAAATCTTTCCTCCTTTAATTTCAGGTATGTCAGGTATTTTGTATCAGCAACAGGAAGACTAAGACACTTTCCATTTTCTAATGCCCTCTTTGATCTGCTTTTTGAGACCACTCTAGTTTTTGTTTACAAGTTTTTCACTTCCTTTATTAGTTTAATTCCTAAGTAGTAAATTTTTTTTGAAGCTGTTATGAATAGTATTTTTTCCTAATTTCTTGCTTGATGGGTTCATTATTGGTGTTCAGGAATACTATTTTTTTTTTTTTTGGTTTTGGTTTTTCTCTGGTACCGGGAACCGAACTTACGACCTTGCGCTTGCCAGGCAGGCGCTTTTGCCGCTGAGCTAAATCCCCAGCCCCAGGAATACTATTGATCTGTGTTAATTGTGCACCTTACTGTCTTGCTGACCTTGTTTATTCCAGGAGACTTCTGGTGGAATTTTTTTTGAATATTCTATATAAAGGATCATGTCATCTGTGAATAAGGATAGTTTGACTTTTTCTTTTCCTATATATACCCCTTTTTCTTTTCCTGTATGTATCCCTTTTATTTCATTCTGTTTCCTGATTTCTTTGGCTAAAGTTTTCAGTAGTATATTGAACAGAGGTCATGTTAGTGGACATCCTTGTCTTGTTCTTGATTTTAGAGAAAAACTTTTCAGTTTTTCCCCATTTAATAAGATGTTGGCAGCAAGTTTATCATAAATTGCTCTTATCAGATGGAGGTAAAGTCTTTCAGTATATATATATATATATATATATATTTTTGTTGTTGTTGTTGTTGTTGTTGTTTGTTTTTTTTTGTTTTGTTTTGTTTTTCTCCGGTACCGGGAACCGAACTCACGACCTTGCGCTTGCCAGGCAGGCGCTTTTGCCGCTGAGCTAAATC
>NW_004957944.1:0-1101 GCF_000276665.1 Chinchilla lanigera
ACAGAATTAATATTTTAGTTATAGCAATATTAAGAACGACAAGGAGGAGAAGGACAAGGAGGAGGAGAGGGAGGGGGAGGAGGGGGAGGAGGAGGGAGGAGGAGGAAAAGGAGAAGCAGAAGAAGAAGCACAGAATCAGTGAATAGATGGCAAGTAGATCCAGATTGGTTTCACAGGCTCTTCAGATAATTGGGGTTTAAATAAAGAAATTGGTCAAATTCAGATCATTTCTGGCTCTAGTAAATTTTGTTTGCCTCTGGGACACCTCCTGGTAATATCCATAATCTCATATCAGACTGGACAAACCCAGATTCAGGGAATTGTAATTGGTAGTTCAGTTTTCCTGCTCTCTTGATCTGCCAAGAAATATTATGCTGGTACCAAACAATGGAGTCAACCTAGATTCCTTAGAGCTCAGGCAGTCCTCAGATAATTGCTGTAGGCTTTAATGATGATGGATTTTCAATAAACACGGCACACGCCATAGGTAGTACAGATAGCTCACAGGGGACCAGTGACCGTGTTTCTTCTGACTTCAGTGAAACTAATACTGATGCAAATTTTTTTGCCAATATTCTCCTTATCACTGTTTCATGTTATGAGAGGTAATATAGATACAAATAGATTGACTATCTGAGTGGACAAGTTCATTCCTCGCATCTTCAGGGAAATTCTGTCCAGTTGCTTGTTCCTGAAAAGACACAGGCATGGAATAGTCAGGATTTTATACCACAACTGTTGTGTAATACCTACAACTTCAAGATCTTCAACAGCCGACCAGTAAGCTCAAATTGTGTAAAGTATTGCACCACAGATAATCCATGATGTGCAAGACAATGATCAAAATATATACAATGGGTTTTGTAAAATCTTTAGTTGCAGCTGAATTCAGGAATCTCTTTAATTCAGGGACAGACTGTGACCCCTTCCTGATAAACACCTTATCAAATATTTGAAGTACAGGGGCTGGGGATTTAGCTCAGCGGCAAAAGCGCCTGCCTGGCAAGCGCAAGGTCGTGAGTTCGGTTCCTGGTACCGGAGAACAGTCAAAAAAAAAAAAAAAAAATTAAAAAAATTTAAAAAAATATTTCAAGTACAAAG
>NW_004957945.1:0-1202 GCF_000276665.1 Chinchilla lanigera
GCAAAATACTATAATTTTGAATATAAAGATCTTTTACTTCCTTTGTTAGATTGATACTTTTTTCATTTTTCTCTATGCTAGTGTGAAAGGTGTTTCCCTAATACTTCTTTTAGTGCATTTGTTGTTTGTGTACAAAAATGTGATTGAATAGATTTTTGAGTGTAGACTTTTTATCCAGCTCTTCTTCTGAATTTACTTATTATATCTACAAGTAGTTTGGTGGTGTTTTTTGTGTCTTCTGTGTAGAGTATCATGTCATCTGCAAATAAAGGCAATTTAACTTCTTTGTTTCCTCTCCTTATTCCTTTTATTTCTTTTTCTAATGGCTATGGTTAATGTTTCCAGAACAATATTTAATGTGCATGGTGATAGTGGATATCAATATAGTGTTCCTAATTTTAGAGTGAAAATTTTCATTTTTTTACTATTTAGTATGATATTGGCTGTTGGTTTCTCATAAATGGCTTTTCAACAGATTGAGATAAAGACCTTCTATTCCAATTTTCTGTGTGTTTATTTATCATGAATGGGTGTTGGACTTTGTCAAATGCTTTTTCTGCATTTATTGAGATGATTATGTTATTTTTGTCTTTTGCTCTGTTGACATGGTGTTTTAGGTTTATTAATTTGTGTATGTTGAACCATCCCTACATCCCTGGGATGAATTCTACTTGATCATGGTGAATAATCTTCTTGCTGAATTGCTGCATTCTGTTTGCTAGTATCTTATTGAGGATTTCTGAGCATATGTTCATTAAGGAGATTGGCTTGTAGTTCTCTTTTTTTGGTTAGATCCTTCTCTGGTTTGGGTATCAGTGTAATGTGTGCTTCCAGGAATGACTTTGAGAGTATTGCTTCTTTTTTAATTTCATGAAAACGTTTCATCCATAGTTGCACTAGATCTCTAAATTTCTTGTAGAATTCAGCAGTAGATCCATTAAAACCTGGGCCTTTCTTTGTGGATAAGTTTTTAATTACATTTAAATTTCACTGACTAATATTGGGTTAGTTAGAATTTTGATATCTTCTTGATTCACTTTTGGCAATCTATATTATCTATGTATCTGTCCATTTCTTCGTTGTTATCCATCTTACTAGAGTATAGGTTCTCATTGTAGGTATTGATGATCTTCTGGGTTTCTGTATGATCCATTTTTTATTTCACCACTTCCATTCTTAATTGCATGAATTTGAGTCTTTTC
>NW_004957946.1:0-1197 GCF_000276665.1 Chinchilla lanigera
AATAAAAATAAAAATAAAAAATAAAAAATAAAAACAAATTACATTGAATTAATGTTGTGTGGTAGTTTACTTAATATGTTTTATACACTAAATATCATCAAACACAAGTTGATGAAAATCAGCTTAATGTTACTATGAATTACTCAAAGAAATCCATATTAAATCCATTATAGATTTCTATCTTTTCAACAAAGAATATAAGAAGTATTGCACCTTAGGAACATACATTCAGCCAACTTTTACTGACCTGACATTCTACTATAAGAATGAAAATAATGAATTATTTTAGTATTAAGTATTTTCCTTCAATTTATGTTCAAATAGGATTACCATTTTAAAATGCAACCTTATAACAAAATGAAGCTTATAAAAAGGTCTAAGATTATTTACAAAATTAATTGGATGTGTTCATGCTGCTTTATATTTACATTTTTATGAAAATAAAAAGTTACATAAAAAAGGTTGTTTTTATTCTAAACAACAGCTTTATATTTTATTCCAGCAAAAGCAACAAACAATACTTTTATAAATTATGTGTGGACATTCTTGGTTGATCTAAACTGACTGAACATATTTTTTTAATGTTTCTTTCAGAGAAGTTTAAAATCACTGAATGAAAACTGCTTCACTAAAGAAGAGAGAACATTGAAAGTGAAGGCTTGCTGCAATTTTTATTTTACTCAAGGTGAGTCTTCATTTATATGTACTGAAATTTATTTTTGCTAACTTAAGAAAAATGTTTCCATGTCAAGTTAAGTCTCTCAAGAGCTAATTTCATATTCTTAATGAAATAAGAATAATGTTATGTACACATACTTCTCAGGTAAAGTGTGAGATAGTCAATGCTTGTATAACTGCCTCACATAGTTTGAAGATATATTTAATATAGAGGACGCTGAATCATTCAATGAAAGCACATGTCCTTTAAATATACTTTGATGAGAGTCAAGAAAACAAAGGTGACCTAAGAATTCTCTCCTAGTTTGCTTTTTAAAGTTTATCTGATTGATAGTAACTGACAGCAAAACAAAAGGCAGGTCAAAGAGATTTCTGTGTAAAAGTAAATATGCACCAAGTTTAATGTCAGCAGGGAACTGGGCTTGTTCAAAAACTTAACATGATTTTAATGCCATAAATGCAGATAATATATTAGTCTTTCAAACTGCATTGAATGCATTCTTTTTTTTTTTTTTTTTT
>NW_004957947.1:0-1201 GCF_000276665.1 Chinchilla lanigera
TTTTTTTGGTTTTTCTCCGGTACCGGGAACCGAACTCACGACCTTGCGCTTGCTAGGCAGGCGCTTTTGCCGCTGAGCTAAATCCCCAGCCCCCTTTTCTGTCTTTTTAAGACAGGGTCTCGCTATGCAGTTTAGGCTTGCCTTGAGCTCACTTTGTAGTCCAGGCTGGGCTTGAACTTGCGACTATCCTCCTGCCTCAGCCTCCTAAGTGCTGGGATTACAAGCCTGCACCACCACATCTGGCTGCATCTATGTTCATTAGTAGATCGGGCTGTAATTCTTTTTCTTAGTTGGGTTCCTTTCCAGTTTTGGTATCAAGGTAATGCTTGTTTCCAGGAATGAATTTGTGAGTACTGCTTCCCTTTCAGTTTCATGAAAGAGTTTGAGAAGTACTGGTGTTAGGCCTTCTCTAAATTTCTTGCAGAGTTCAGCAGTGTATCTGTGAGGCCCTGGGCTTTTCTTCGATGGTAGGTTTTTAATTGCACCTTCAATTTCATTGATTGATATTGGTTTATTTAGGATTTTTATATCTTCTTGATTCATTTTGGTAATTCATATATATCTAGGAATCTGTCCATTTCTTCTGCATTTTCCATCTTATTAGGATACAAGTTTTCAAAGTAGGTATAGATGATCTTCTGGATTTCTGCAGGGTCCATTGTGGTTTCACCCTTTTCATTCCTAACTGCATGGATTTGAGTCTTTTCTTCCCTTATTTTGACAAGCTTGGATATAGACTGGTCAATCTTATAGTCTTTCGAAGAACCAACTCTTTGATTCATTGATTCTTTGTATTTTTTTAGTCTCCAATGTGTTAATTTCTGCTGATCTTTATAATTTCCTTTGAGCTTTTGGCTTAGCCTGCTCTTCTTTTTCTAGAAGTTTGAGGTTCACTATTAAATGGTTTATTTGTGCTTGCTCTGTTTTCCTAATACGGGTATTCGCTGCTATAAATGTCCCTGATTTCACTGTATCCCATAGGTTCTGGTATGTTGTACCGGCGTTTTTGTTTAATTGTAGAAACTGTCTAATTCTTCAATTTCATCTGTGACCCACTGATTGTTCAGGAGGATGGTTTTTAATTTCCACATACTTATGAAGTTCTTGTGGTTTCTCTGGCTACTGATTTCATTGCACTATGGCCTGATAATATGCATAGGATAATTTCAATTCCTTTGCATTTACTTAAGCTTTTTTTTTT
>NW_004957948.1:0-1148 GCF_000276665.1 Chinchilla lanigera
GGAATTGAAATTATCCCATGCATATTATGAGACCATAATGCAATGAAATTGGAAATCAATGGCAAAAGAAACCACAAGAACTTCATAAATGCATGGAAATTAAACAGCACCCTCCTGAACAACCAATGGATTACAGCTGAAATTAAATAAGAAATTATAAAATTTCCACAACTAAATGATAATGACAATACAACATACCAAAACTTATGGGACACAATGAAAGCAGTCCCATGAGGGAAATTTATAGCAGTGAATACCCATATCAGGAAAATAGCAAGCTCAAATAAATTACTTAATGTTGAACCTCGAGCTGCTAGAAAAAGAAGAGCAGGCCAAGTCCAAACCTTGTACAAGGAAGGAACTATAAAGATCAGAACAGAAATTAATGCAATGGAGACTAAGAAAACAATACAAAGAATCAGTGAATTGAAGGGCTGGTTCTTTGAAAGATTAAATAAAATTAACAAACCCTTAGCCAGGCACCTTATCAAAAAAAGGAAAGAAAAAACTCAAATCCAAGCAATTAGGAATGAGAAAATCCTGCAGAAATTCAGAGGATCATCTACACTTACCTGAAGAAACTATTTTAATAAGCTGAAAGATGCAGAAGAAATAGACAGGTTCCTTGTTATATATGAATTGTCAAAGCTGAATCAAGAAGATATTGATATCCTAAAACCAATATCAATGAAATTGAAGGCATAATTAAAAACTTACCAACAAAGAAAAGCCCAGGTCCTGAGAGATTCATCCCTGAGTTCTATAAGAAATTTAGAGAAGACCTAATGCTGCTACTTCTCAAACTCTAATGAAGTAGAAAGGGAAGCAATACTCCCAAATTCATTCCTGGAAGCAAGCATTACCCTAATACCCAAACCAGAGAAGGATCCAACTAAGAAAGAGAACTACAGGCCAATCTCCCTAATGAAGATAGACACAAAAATCCTCAATAAGATACAGGAAAATGGAATGCAGCAAATCATCAAGAAGATTATACACCATGACCAAGTAGGATTCATCCCAGGGATGCAGGGATGGTTCAACATATGTAAATCAATAAATATAAGCTGGGTGTGGTAATGCACACTTGTAATCCCAGCACTTGGGAGGCTGAGGCAGGAGGATCATTGTGAGTTCGAGACCAGCCT
>NW_004957949.1:0-1200 GCF_000276665.1 Chinchilla lanigera
ATACCTGAAGATCAATGGACCAGACTAGAAGATGCAAAAACAACTCCAGACATACTCACCCATATTATCCTTTTTTTTGGTACCAGGAATCGAACTCAGGATCTTGCACTTGCCAGGCAGGTTCTTGTGCCACTGAACTATATCCCTAGCCCTGACCTACCTTATCTTTGACAAAAGTGCCAAATACATTCACTGGAGGAAAGATAGCCTCTTTAATAAATGGTGTTGGAAAAACTGGCTCTGCACATGCTGAAGATTAAAATTGGGACCAATATCTTTCATCATGCACTAAACTAAATTCAAAATGGATCAAATATCTAAATATTAAGACAAAAAGATTAAATCTCCTGGAAGATAGGATAGGTAAAACTGTTGAAGACATGGATGTAGTTCCTTTTGTTGTTAATTTCCAATTTCATTCACTGTGGTCAGATAATATGCATGGGATAGTTTCAATTCTTTTGCATTTAGGTAGGTTGAAGATATTGATGAAGACAAAGACCTTATGAATAAAACCCGGATCACACAGGAACTAGCACAAAGAATCAACAACTGGCATCTCATCTTAATAAAAAACTTTTATTTTATTTTTTATTTTTTATTTTTTTTTTGGTTTTTCTCCGGTACCAGGAACCGCACTCACGACCTTGCGCTTGCCAGGCAGGCGCTTTTGCCGCTGAGCTAAATCCCCAGCCCCTGTAAACATCATATTGTCTCCCTAGTGTGAGAAGCTGAAAGAGTAAATAAAATCCAAAATGTACAATAGATACTGGAAAATGGGGAAAAAAACTTCAAAAGGAAAGAGAAATGGGGGGGAGGAGAAAAGAAGGAAGGGAAAAGCAAAAGTGTATATACAATAGTTATACTACTAATTTCTCTTAGTTCATTGAAAAGATAGGTTTACTTTAATGTTTGGACTATTAAATGCTGATAGCTTATAATCTGAGTAGCTAATTTAAAGACAACAATACACAATATATTAACCATTGTTACCCTCCTATCATATTGTTTTGGAATTTTGTTTTTTGTTCTGTTTTTTTTTTTTTTTTTTTTTTTCTTTTAAAAAAAAGAGAAGGCTGGGATATGGCTCCACCATACAGCCTAGGCCTGGAAAGTGTGGGGTCCTGAGTTTGATTCCTGGTACCAAAAAAAGGGAGTTTAAAAAAAGAGAGAGAGATCATACAGGATGATCAAGTTGGT
>NW_004957950.1:0-1199 GCF_000276665.1 Chinchilla lanigera
AACTTGACAAAAATAAGGCAGTATATGTAAGGCATTTGTGTAAATGGCCACAATTTACCAATCAAAACACACTTGCAGAGTGAATCAAGAAACAAAATCCAAACAATATGCTATATACAAGAAATACATTTCACTCAAAAGGAAATTCATAGTCTAAAAGTCAAAGGATGGGGGCTGGGGATTTAGCTCAGCGGCAAAAGCACTTGCCTGGCATGCGCAAGGTCGTGAGTTCGGTTCCCGGTACCAGAGAAAAACGAAAAAAAAAAAAAAAAAAAAGTCAAAGGATGGAAGACAATACCCCATGCAACAGGAACTCAGAAAAAAAAAGCAGGGAATAGCAGTAGCTATTCCATTTGCAAAAAATGCGAACTTCAAATCAAGAATGATCAAAGGAGATAAATAAGGTGACTAAATACTTGCTAGGGGAAAACTGCAAGAGAAAGAAGTAGCACTCATAAATATACATAGACAAAATATGGGAGCACTCAACTATATAAGACAAATATTAATAGACATGGAAAATCAAATAAGCAATAACACAATTGTAATGGGAAATTTAACAGCCCATTGCAACAAGAGATAGATCAACTAGACAAAACATCAGCAAAGAAATAATAGAATTGAACCAAAATTGTGAACAAATGGACTTAGTAGATGTTTATAGAGTGTTCCACCCAACAATATCAGAACACTGTACATGGGATGTTCTCTGGAATAGATCATATACTAACACATAGAGCATGCTTAAGTAAATGCAAAAGAACTGAAATTATTCCATGCATATTTTCCGACCATAGTGCAATGAAATTGGAAATTATTGAAAAAAGAAACTGCAAAAACTCCATAAGCACATGGAAATTAAATAGCATCCTCCTGAACAACCAATGGGTCACAGATGAATATAATGAAGAAATTTAAAAATATCTACAAACAAAAATGCAAACACAACTTACCAGAACCTGTGCATTGCAATGAAAGCAGTCCTAAGAGAGAAATTAATACTGGTGAATTCTCACATAAGGAAAACAGAAGGAGCACAAATAAACAATCTAATATTGCATCTCAAACTTCTAGAAAAATAAGCACAAATCAAGCCCAAAGAAGGGAGGAAATTATAAAGATCAGAGCAGAAATTAAAGCAAAGGAGGCTAAACAAAGCAAAGTATTAATGGGTTGAAAGGTTGGTTCTTTGAGCTGGG
>NW_004957951.1:0-1187 GCF_000276665.1 Chinchilla lanigera
ACCTAATGATGTACTCCAAGTCCCAATAAAACAAGAACAATACAAATTCAACATTGGCAAAATAGACAAAACTTAGCCAAACTTATCGAAAGAAGGAAAGAAGAGGCCCATCTCAATGCAATTAGAAATAAAAAGATGAACTCACAAACACTGCTAAAATCAAGAGGGTTATACTTTGAAAACATGTACAACAATAAATTACAGGATCTAGAAGAAATGGAAAGATTCCTAGACACATATGAATTAACAAGCCTGAACCTAGAAGATATAAAAACCCTGAAAATACCAATAACAGGCAATGAAATTGGAGACAACATTAAAAATCTTGCCAACTAAGAAAAGCCCAGAACCCAAAGGATGACCACTGAATTTTACAAGAACTTCACAGAAGAACTAATGCCAATACTCTTCCAACATTTTCACAATATTGAAAGGGAAGCAACACTGCCAAATCCTTTCCCAGAAGCCAGCATGACCATAATGCCAATGCCAGACAAGGACTTAACAAAAAAGAAAACTACAAACCAATTTGCTTAATGACCAAAAATGCAAAAATCCACAAGATACTTGAAAATAGAATATAGCAAATCATGAAAAAGACCATATGATGTGACCAAGTTAGTCTTATCTCAAGGATTCAAGGATGGTTCAACATACATACATCAACAAATGAATACATCCAGAGAAAAACCAAAAACCAAAAAAATAAAAATAAAAAAAAAACAAATGAATACACCACATACACAGAAATAAGGAGAAAAATCACATGATCATCTTAATAGATGCAGAAAAGGCCTTTGAAAAAATACAACGTCCATTCATGTTGACAGTAACTGATACAAACCTTACCTTAGCCTTATCTTAAAGTGATAAAAGCCAAACCCACTGCCAACATCATACCAAATGAGGAAAAACTGAAAGCATTCTCATGAAGATCAGGAATAAGACAAGGGTGTCTACTCTCACCATTCCTGTACAATGTACTACTAGAAACTTTAGCCAGAGTAACTAGGCAAGAGAAAGAAATAAAAAGATTGGACTAGGAGAGAAAGAAGTCAAAATATCTTTATTTGCAGATGATGTCATCTTTTATATAAAGAATCCAAAGCACTCCACCAGAAGACGTTTAAAACTAATAAACTCAGGAAGGTAACAGGATACAAAAAAAAAAAAAAAAAAAAAAAAAA
>NW_004957952.1:0-1122 GCF_000276665.1 Chinchilla lanigera
CCTGGCGAGGGAGCGCGGCGATGGGTCCGCGGGGGCGCCGGGGGCTCAGCTCCTCCCCGCGCCGGGCCGCCGCAGCGGTCTCTGTCCACAGCGCTGTCCCGCTTCGGCCTCCTGCACTCGGTCCGCGTTCTGCCCAACGCCGCGGTGGCCCGGCCCGGTTTCTACGCTGTCGTCAAGTTTTACTCCGCCAGAGATGCCCGCAGAGCCCAGAAGGCCTGCGACGGGAGGCCGCTGGTCCAGAGCGCCCCGGTGAAGGTGGGTTCCGAGCTGGGTCCTGGGTCCTGCGGAGCGCGGCGACGGCGGGCCCCGGGACGCGCCGGCCACAGGGTGCTTGCACATGCGCAGCCGCGGCGCTCCAGTGCCAGGCTTCTTTAGCTGGAGAATACCACGCTCCGGATGGTTAAGGGAGCCCTGAAGGTTCGTGACAGTGTCTGGAAGCTTGGTGCCGTTCTGTATTGCCCTGCAAAAGGTCTTCACCCAAAGGGTTATTTTTACTTTTATGTGGATTTAAAATGTGAGTTTGGCTGGGCATGGTGGCACATGCCTGTAATCCCAGCACTCAGGAGGCTGAGGCAGGAGGATCCCTGCAAGTTCGAGACCAGCCTGGGTTACAAAGTGAGCTCAAGGTCAGCCTGAACTGCATAGTGAGACCCTGTCTCAAAAAGACCAAAAAAAAAAAAAAAAAAAAAGTGAGTTTGTTAAACTTTTGTCAGTGGTAACATAAAGGGACACTGTATCATCTTCATCTCCAACTGCCTATTAGAGCGCCCTTCAATTCGCAGGAGACAGGTGAAACATTCTTCCATTCTTCCATGTTGAGTGTTAATCTGCCACGCAGTTCTCTGCTCCCAGAGTCCCAGGACAGTCTCTCATTGTGTGGTGTGTACCTCCATTCCTCTCACTGACCACTTTATTCCTGAGCGGGCCTTGATCTGTTTCTTGCTACTGAAACTGCCTCCTCTCCTTCCCGCAGTCTTTTTGAGACAGGGTCTGGCTATGCAGTTCAGGCTGGCCTTGAGCTCACTTTGTAGCTCAGGCTGGTCTCGAACTCACAAAGGTCCTCCTGCCTCAGCCTCCCGAGTGATGGAATTACAGGCGTGCGCCATCTCGCCTGGCTCTTCT
>NW_004957953.1:0-1155 GCF_000276665.1 Chinchilla lanigera
CTTCCAGGCTTGCAAAGGGAGTTACAGACATGTTCCATCCAGGGACTGGTAAATGAGTGCGGGAAGAGGGCGAATGTGTCCAGGGTCACAGAGCTGATGAGAAGGGAGGAAAGCGAGTCACTAAACCCGTGTGACATCCAGAGCTCCATGGCTGTAAAAAGTAAGACAAGGTCCATGCCTGGCAACCACAGCGTTTGAAGACCTAATTGCAGCCCTACTGCCTCGTCATCCTACTGCTGGAACTCAGCTGAGAGTTACAAGCTGTGCGGCGCACAGGCTCCTGCATTCCCCCAGCGGCCAGGCCCCTGGACTCAGCTCCAGCTGCCCTGCCTGCCCCTCCTCACAGCGTGTCCTACCTATGATGACATCCCCTCCCGCACCTGCTCAGGTGAGGCTTGGCAGCCGGTCTCCTTGGTGGTGTGCTGGTTGAGCACAGACTTTGGAGTCAATAGACCTGAATGCTGGCTCTGCCTCTTAGGCAAGTCATTTCACTTCTTGATGCCTCAGTTTGAAGTGAGAAAATATTGGGGCTGGGGATTTAGCTCAGCCGCACAGCACCTGCCTGGCAAGCGCAAGGTCGTGAGTTCCATTCCTGGTACCGGGGGAAAAAAAAAAAAGAAATGAGAAAATATTTATGAGTGCCAGGCATGGTGGTGCACCCCTATAATCCCAGCAATCAGGAAGTGAGGCAGAAGATTGCTGTGAGTGCAAGGCCAGCCTGGGCTATGCAGCGAGACTCTGTCCAAAAAAAAAAAAAATCTTAGCAAAGGTGCAGCAGCAAACAGAAACACCCAGGATTTGGAGGCAGATTTACGTACGCTGACGGGCACTGACTGGGATCATTCACAGAACATCAGGTCCCAATCTCTGATGGTGTAGGGCTTATATGGGATACGCAAGCAGGAAGTACAGAGGCAGAATGTCTTGTCAGTTGGGGACTGGCTTATACAATGTGCCTCACAGTGACCAGCTGTTTCTAAGAGACAGGAGCAACCAGAAAAGCAACAGGAATTATTACCTGGGCAACTAGGAAATGAGTACACTGCTGGTAGGGGGGCAGCATTTTCTGTTACGAAAGTACTTAGCAAAATACCTATCTCACAGAAAGAGTTAACTAACAATGTTGTTTTTTTAGGGGCTGGGGATTTAGCTCAG
>NW_004957954.1:0-1143 GCF_000276665.1 Chinchilla lanigera
AAACTTCACAACCCTGCTGAGAGAAGGTGCAAAGCATTCAGTGCAAGTAAGAGGTATTAAGGCACCTAAAGTCCAGTTTCGTTTATCTGGACAGTGAAGGAGTTATCAGAGGTCTGACATTCATTATTATCTAATATATGTTTATTTATATGTATATGTATATGTATCGGGCAATATTTTCCCTTACTTATTACAGGCTCCTAAGGTCCGAAATCTCCAGAATGAGTGGGCAGAGAAGGCTAAATAAAATGAGGCCATGGAATGATTTCAGAACTCCAGGAAGATCAAAACCCTCTCCAAACATTTGAGATTCTTACAAGCTCCATCACAACATTCTCTGGGTGGCCTGAATAAATTTATTCATCAGGAGAAGGGAGTCGAGTACTTAAGCAGGATGAAATTACTCAAGGAAATCTCCAAATAAGTTATTAAATTGATCCTTAATAAGGATTGAATTAATCCACCCAAGAGTGAGATGCTGGCGACTATACTCTTTATCTAGTTGAGATCAGATCCAGTTGCGCTGGTCAGTGATCTTGTCTCATCCTTTGAGGCTTTCCAGCTCCATCTGCCCTTACACGCCTTAGTAGGGATCCGTGACTTTTAGGGGTTCACTTACCACGAGTGAGTCCCCCATTCTCAGAGAAGCCGTCTAGGCCTTGGAGAGACTCACATGAAAAGCCCATCTGTTAATTGAAGTCCCACTCAGGGCTCCTTCGTAGTGGTCTCCATCATATGTGCATATATGTATATATAAATGTGAGCAATTGATTAATTGATTGTGTGTATACATTCATCCACACAATGTTTTTGTCAGTAGAAAAAGCATGTACAATAATTTTCTCTCATAGTCAGCTAGTGGATAGTTTGGAATAAGCATCTCATTTCCCATGCAAGTCACCGTGATGCTGTCAGCATGGTGGGGAGGGCAGAGCAGGCAGGAGAAAAGCATTCGCAAAACATTGCAAGGAATTCAGGACCTTGTCTAATCTACAGAATGGAAAATGTTTTTAAACAGGTCTGTGCCCTACTGAGGGGTAATGAAAGCAGTTTAGGAAGACATGAAGTGAGAAATCATTTATGGTCTATTTTCTCTTTTAAAGTTGGCGAGCACTTATCTTTTGCTCAAAACTTTCTTTGAAA
>NW_004957955.1:0-1099 GCF_000276665.1 Chinchilla lanigera
GAGACAGGAGATTAGGGTGTGGCTAGCAGGTGGGAGAAGTGCCTGAGTCCTGCTAGTTACAAAGATCCAGGATACATGTGGACAACAGCTCCCAAACCTCTGCTCTGTGACCCATCAGAGAGTGGCTCTCCACTCCTTCTTCAGCAATTTTCCATAGGACACCTAGACACCATCTAGACCAGAGGAGTGGGAGACACAAAACGACAGTGGTCACTGCACTGTGAGCCTCTGTCTCCTACAACAGGAGTCTGCTCCCATGCTAGACTGTGCACTTCTTTTCCTATTACTTGGCCCAAACTATATAGAGCATGTTTCTTTTCCAATTTTCATAGATTCAAAACCTTGCTATTATTTGCTATTATTTTCACAAATTGTTTTGACCAATTGTTGGTAAGGACAGAAAAAACCCAGAAAACATATCTAGAAGAAAACTCTATCACCCACATAACCTGGGAATACTTGCTTTAATATTGGCTAATTTAAAGCATGAAAAGCCAACAACAAAAAACAAGAAAGAAAAGTTGGCATAAGCTTGTTAGCAAGAAACTACAAAGCAATGTGAACTTAGTCATTGTTGCTAAAAGCTTGTGTTAGGAAGAAAATGTAACCTCAGCTATTTATGAGAACGCTTCAGTTAGGAACCCTCCCATGAGGTCACTAAGAAAAAAGAAACTTTTGGCCAGGGATAGTGGCCCTCACCTGACCTTCCAGCATATGCTTATAATCCCAGCACTCAGAAGGCTGGGGCATGAGGATCACAAGTTGAGGCCCAGTATATGTTCCTTAAGACCCTGTCTCAAAGTAAAAAGTCAAAAGAGCCAAAGGCATACCTCAGGGGTAGAGTGACCATGGGTTGCTTCCCCAGTACAAATGGAGAGAAAGAAGGAATGAAATGAAAAGCTCAGGTCCAGTGGAGGCAGGTGTGGGGCTCACACCTGCAATCCCAGCACTGAGCTACAGGCAAGATGGTCAGAAGTTTGAGGCCAGCCTGCACAGATAGTGTGTTCAAGGCCAGCTGTAACCTAGTATACAGACTGTCTCAAAAGGAAACAAAGAAAGAAGTAAGGAAAGAAAGAGAAAGGGAAAATATAGCAATTTT
>NW_004957956.1:0-1198 GCF_000276665.1 Chinchilla lanigera
CACGCCTATAATCCCAGCACTCGGGAGGCTGAGGCAGGAGGATCGTTGCGAGTTCGACACCAGCCTGGGCACAAAATGAGCTCAAGGCCAGCCTGAACTGCATAGCGAGACCTTGTCTCAAAGAGACAAAACAAAACAAAACAAAACAAAAAAAGAAAGGAAGGAAGGAATGGAGTCATTGTAATTGAAAGCTGGGGGCCGGGGACGTAGCTCAGCGGCACAGAGGCAGCATGGCAAGTGCGAGGTCCTGAGTTCGATTCCCGAGCTTTCACCAGCACGTAGGTCGGGCTGGAACGCCCACCGCTGCTTCCACTTCCCGGGCAGCCGCTTCGTCCCCGCCGCAGCCACTTCCCTTCCTAGGCGCTCGCCCTCCGCTTTGGGCTGGTGCAAATCACTCGATTCCGGGGAAGCCCGCAAAGGCCCGCAGCCCCACCCTGCTCGCCCAGGGCCTTGCTCCTGGGTGGCGCGGGCTCTGGCTGGGAGAAGCGGCGGCGGCCACCCACGGAGACTGTGCGCCGTCGCGCAGAGCGGAGAACAGCCAGGGCTGCGTTTGCGGTCGCGGGAGAGGGTTTGGGCGCCTCGGGAGAGACAGGGACGGGGGCCGGTTTGCGGTTTCCAGGGCCACAGAGAAGGAGAGTGGGGAGCGCTGGGTGCAGACCGTTCTGGGCCTGGAGAATAGCGATGGCTGCACAGCATGGTGAGTGTACTCAGTACTGCTGAGTGGAACACCTGAAAATGGTTAACTGAGGCTGGAGGATCGCTGCGAGTTCCAGGCCAGCCTGGGCTACAGTGAGTTCAAGGCCAGTCTGCACTACAAAGAGAGACCCTGTCTCTTATCGCTTCTCGGCCTTTTGGCTAAGATCAAGTGGAGACACCCTGTCTCAAAAAACAAAAAAACAAAAAAACAAAAAAAACACAATAAAAAAAAAATAGTTAAAATGGCCTGGGCTGGTGACACATGCCTGTACCCCAGTACTCAGGAGGCTGAGGCAGGAAGATTGCTGCAAGCTGGAGGCCAGCCTGGGCTACAAAGTGAGCTCAAGACCAGCCTGAACTGCACAGAGAGACGCTCTCAAAAAGACAATAAATAAATAAATAAATAAATAAATAAATCTTTAGACCTTTTATGTGTGCTTGGAAATTTTTATCATGAACTCTAGGGAGAATAATAAATGAGAAAATAAACTGGGGCTTGTGA
>NW_004957957.1:0-1137 GCF_000276665.1 Chinchilla lanigera
AGTCAGAAACCAGCCTGAACTTCAGTGGAACTAAAGGTGCAGGCTCACTAGGATTACTCATTACTCTGCAGTAAAGCTATGGCTGGCTTGCTGGGAATAATCAGCTTGGATATGGACTCTGTCTGCCCACAATGACTACCAGTGACAGGAGAGACAGACCTGGAAGTAGACTTTTTTTCTTATTTTCTTCTTTTTTCCTGTTTTTGTTTTTTCTTGAATGTTTGCTTTGTTTTTACGAGCACGAACAAGGTTTCTAGATTTGTTGTTGTTGTTGTTCTGTTCTTATTTTTATTTTTTCCTTCTCTTTCCCTGTTGTCTTCCTCACCAGTTTCTCAAAGTTTGTGTAATCTTCCTTTGTCCTCTAGCCTTGCTTCTAATCACTTCCTCTTTTTCTAGTTTTCTATTTTTTTTCCCCTAACTCCTTTTAAATTTTCTCCTGGAGGGTAAAACTGCCATATTGAGGGATTATTTACTGTATACAATTTTCTGGTTTGTTTCAGATTTTGTTATATAACCACAAATCTAGTTTATATGGTTAAAGGTGGCAAATTAATAGTTATTACAGTTTGTCATTTTCTAGGCTGTGTTTGATGGTATTGTTACTGCTGGTTTAGTCAAAGTGATATAACTGTTCTAATCAAATGTTCTTCCTGGTTTATCAAGACTGAGATCAACTAGGGGTCATAAAGAATACTAACAACCAGTGCCAGAGAACCAGGGCCTGGGCCAAGTAGGTAACAACTTCTCATCCCCAATAAATTGAAGAGGTAGGCTCTTGCAACAGACTCAAAATCCCAAGGCCAGTGACACTGAAAGACAGCTCTGAGAAATGGTCATTTCCTAGGGGTTCTAAATACTAGTAATAAAGCTATTCACCATAAGAACTTTACAAGCCACACGTGGTAGCACATGCCTGTAATCCCAGAACTTGTGAGGCTGAGGCAGGAGGATCACTGTGAGTTTGAGGCCAGTCTGTGCTACAAAGTGAGCTTGAGGCCAGCCTGAACTGCATAGTGAGACCTTGTCCCAAAAAGGCAAAAAAGAAAAGAAAAAAAAAATCCAAAACTTTACAAGCATCATACTAGGAATTAAACAAACAAAAAAATGAGAAGACAGGGGCTGGGGATTTAGCTCAGC
>NW_004957958.1:0-1197 GCF_000276665.1 Chinchilla lanigera
CCTAGAACTGGGGATTGAACACAGGGCCTTCATACTCTTCATACTGAGCTCATTTTCGGCCCTTTTTAATTTATTTTGAGAGGGTCTTGTAAATTGCCCATGCTGGACTCAAACTTGGGATCCTGCTGTTTTAGCCCAGCATACTAGCATCATAGGTATGACACCACCACACTCACCTCCGTATAATTTCGTTAATGTGATGTGAATTCCTCTGTTGACCAGGTCAACTCCCATAACCTGGGTAATCAGTGTAGATGACTCATAAAGATTCTTTTTTGGAGGGTGGTACTGGGAATTGAACTCAGGACCTTGCACTTGCCAGGTAGGCGCTTGTGCCACTGAGTTAGCTCCCCCGGCCCTTGTAACCCCATCATAAACATGGCCTCATGTAGTACAACCTGTGGACATGGTACTTCACATTAACAATGTCATCCCCCTGGGTGGACCTCCAGTGGGTACAATATAGGCAGTGAACCAGCGGCTGCAATAACCCTAGTGTCAGTATGTCAGTTTCATTAAAGTTATAGTCAATGAAACTTTTCCCAAAGACAGGTATAAACCTCATATTCTATTTAAACTCTCTAGCCCTTTATGACTTTCATAAAATTATATGCTCTGCACCCCAAAACAAACATTCTCCTATAAAAAGTAACTAAAAAAAAGCAAGTAGGCATTTGTGGTGCACGCCTATAATCCCAGCACTTGGGAGGCTGAGGCAGAAGGATTACTATGAATTTGAGGCCAGCCTGGACTACATAGTGAATTCAAGGCCAGCCTGGACTACACAGGGAAACCCTGTCTTAAAAAAAAAAAAAAGCCAGATGCAGTACCACTCTCCTACAATCCCAGCATTCAGGAGGCTGAGGCAGGAGGATCATTGTTGGGAGTTTGAGACCAGCCTGGGCTACAAAGTGAGCTCAAGGCCAGCCTGAGGTGCATAGTGAGACCCTGTCTCAAAAAGACCAAAACAAAAACGAAAACAAAATTTTAAAAAAAGTTCTGGGATGCAACTTAATGCAAAGGCCCTGAGTTCAATCCCTAATATCAAAACCAAACAAAAATACTCATAACTCCTGTTTGCTGAATACTTACTAAGTGCAGGACCCTGGTTTAAATATCTCTCTTTCTCTCTCTCTCTCTCTCTTTTTTTTTTTTTTTGTCTTTTTGAGACAGGGTCTCACTATGCAGTTCAGGCTG
>NW_004957959.1:0-1137 GCF_000276665.1 Chinchilla lanigera
GTTTTTGTTGGTGTCATCTCTCTCTCAGTTGCTCTGATGTTATCAGAGATATATAGGGGGCTGATCCCAGTCCCAGACACTTTAACCACTCCTGGTCCTTGCTCAGTCTTCTGTGTTCCCCATTCACTGGCAAGTCTCTGTCCTCTCAGGTTGTCTGTTGCAAGGTGGTGTGGGATGCTGTGATAGGGTCTGTCCTCCCACTCCTATTTTTGCAGTCCATGGCTGCTGAGTCCCAATTTGAACTCCTCTTCTGAGGTGGGGTGTTAACTTCCCATTCTTTGTTTTACAAGTTCTGCTGCCACCATTATGTGCCTCTGCTCCTATCTGTAACTTCCTCGAGTGAGATGGGTGGTGCTGTACGGTGCATTTGTGCATCCAGGCCAGCAACATGAGGACAGCCCTGGCATGCACAGTCACGAGGTGCTGGGCTGTTTAATTGCCTATGTACTCTACCAATAGTACACATGGGGAGGAGTTAGGTGTTCTATTTACTAAGCAGCCCTATAGTCTTTCATCGTGTTTGTGGTGGGTCAGTTTACCACTGTGGGTCTGATAAAGAATAAGAGGAAAATTAAAAAAAGAAAAGGAATAGAGAAGAAAATAGAGTTAAAAGAAAAACATTAAAGAACACACACAAAAAAGAAAAACTGACCATCACAGGCAAGAAGCAATTCATGTGCACAGAATTTACTGCTGAACTGTCACATGTTCTTTTGTAGAAAGGAAGAAGAGGCTCAGGACCCTGTATACCAAGTTTATTCTGCATGGCTTGATTTAGCCACGTTATTTTAGTATATCTTATCTTTTCCTTTTCTCCTTCATCTTCTTCTTCATCTTCATCTTCATCACCTTCTTCATCTTCTTTTATGGCATTCTGTTTACCAACCCACTTGCAAGCACGTGAAGTGTCTGGCTGTTTTATTAAGTTTTTTATTTATATTTGTTTTTATCTATCAGTCCCTCATGTCAGATTGATTTTAGTTTCAGGGTGTAAGTCCAGCCCCTTTTTCCAATTACTTGTGCGTCTTGTGTTTCATCTGAATTTCTCTGGGTAGCTCTGAATGAGGTCCTCTTTTCTTCTACCATGGTATCCATTCAAACTTATCATAGTGTTTTTATCTTACAATTTATTCCATG
>NW_004957960.1:0-1169 GCF_000276665.1 Chinchilla lanigera
ACAAGAGGTATTAAGAGCAACTGATGATTGATTTTGCTCTTGCTACTTCATTTGTATGTAGGAACCCAGCTGCTTCATATTGACGAAAGATTCTTGGCTTCAGATTTGAAGCTTCATTTGTTTCATGCGTATTGGCTAATTGGGTCCACTGTCATATCTTATATCTGAGCCCTGTTTTTTTTCCTCTTCCCTGGGCACTTAGTAATCAATCTGTTAGCCTTGCTGTCTGCCAGCAAACAGTCATGACACTGCAACCTCAGGTTTTGTCTGACAGCAGGCTGAGGTAAAAATGTTAATAATGGCAATACTCTTTCTTTTCTTCTGGGGATGGGGTTTCTGATGATTGAACTCAAAGCCTTTGCACTGATTTACATCCCCAACCCTTCTGTGGGGGGGGGGTGAGACCGGACCTTAATAAATCCCTCAGTTTCCCAGGGTGTGCTTGAACTTGCTATCCTCCTGCCTCAGCCTCCCAAGTGCTGAAAGTACAGGTGTGTGCCACCATGCCCAACTAATGGCAATAGTCTTTATTTTTATTTTTTATTTTTTGAGACAAGATCTTGCTCTGCAGTTCAGGATGACCTTAAACTCACTACATAGTCCAGGCTGGCCTCGAACTTGCAGTGATCCTCCTGCCTCGGCCTGCCAAGTCCTGGGATTATAGGTGTGCACCACCACGGCTGGTGGTGATACTCTTTAAAACATAAAATGTAAGTAGGAACTGTGCTATATTATGAAATGATTAACCATCCTGTTACCTGTTTTAAAAATCAGCATTGTCCAATGTGGCAGCACACGCCTGAAATCCCAGCATTCTGCGCCACTGAGGCAGAAACAGCACAAATTTAAGTCCAGCCTTGGCACTTAGTGACTTGGCAAGACCATGGTCTCAAAACAGTTATTTTAAAAACAGCTGGGGAAGCTGGGCGTGGTGGCGCACTCCTATAATCCCAGCACTAGGGAGGCTGAGGCAAGAAGATCATTGCAAGAAATGAGCTGGGCTACAAAGTGAGCTCAAGGCCAGCCTGAGCTGCATAGGGGGGCCCTGTCTCAAAGACACACACACACACGGGGCTGGGGATTTAGCTCAGCGGCAAAGCGCCTGCCTGGCAAGCGCAAGGTCGTGAGTTCGGTTCCCGGTACCGGAGAAAAACCAAAAAAAAAGAATG
>NW_004957961.1:0-1137 GCF_000276665.1 Chinchilla lanigera
CAAACTAGGTCTAGAGGTCCCATTCAACCCAACTATTCTCCTGGGTATTTTCCCAGAACATCTGAAAATGGCATATCACAGCTATATATGTGCATCTATGTTCATAGCAATGGAATTTGTAATTGCTAAACTGTGGAAGAAACCCAAATGTCCATCAACTGAGGATTGAATGAAAAAATTGTGGTACTTTTATATAATGGAATGCTACTCAGCTATAAAGAAAGAAAAACTCAAGGGTTTTATAGGTAAATGGTCACAACTAGAGACCATATTCATAAGTGAAATAAATCAGACCTGCATGTATAAGCAATGTATTGTCTCATTAATGTAAGAACTTGAAGGAGTGAATAAAGACTAGGAGGTATTGTGGACATTGTGAAACAAAGGGAAAATACTCAAAAGGAAAGGGCAACTGGGGTGTGGGAAAAAAAGTGCAGAAAGAAGGAGAAATTATATATGTGTGTATATACAGGATAGCTAACATAGTTGTGCTACTGTCTTCTATTGTTTTACTGAAAGGAACAGTTAATGATTACTTGTTTGATCAGTCTTGCATGTCTTTATTTGTTTTCCTAAGAAACCACTTTGAACATACCAATACATACTACAACAACCATTGTTAATCTGCTGCCACTTTGTCAGTAACTGTGTTGTTTTTACGGGTCTTGTGCCATTTTTTAAATGGATGTCTGTTTATTAATATATTTTCCTTCTTTATTTTAAAAATAAATTTTAAAAAAATCCACTTCAATGGCAAGTTAATCATGTTTTCCTCAAATCTTGCAAAGGATTTTTATATTACAGAAAATTGTTACCTCTGGCTGTTTCTATTCCTGCCATGACATCTGTGTGGCCACTTAGTCCTCTCAGAAAAATCTTTAAGACTCCAAAAAATTTTTTATTAATATTTCTGATTTTTGTTTTCACATAAACATTATCCATCCCATTGCAGTTCTATACTAGGACTTTGAGCCATTATGCCTCTTCATCAACGTTCTGCAGAGAGTTAAAGTGGTTTGTTAAGGTTTTCCCTTCTATTCTACCTGTGTTGAATTCAGGTTCTCTACATTTTACTCTTGACCTGATTGTTGCCTGCACTCCACTTCAACTAACACAAACTGAAAAAAAAAAAAAAAA
>NW_004957962.1:0-1134 GCF_000276665.1 Chinchilla lanigera
GTGTATTTTTCCTGCACCAGGAGTCAAACTCGGGAAGTCATGCTTGCCAGACAGGCACTGTGCCACTGACCTATATCCCCAAGCCTTGCTGGCATTTTCATAGTGATTACTTGGAATCCGTAGAGTTCTCTTTGTACTATGGCCTTTTTTACACTGTAAATTCTTCTGATACATGCGCAAGGGGTATCTTTCCATTTTCTGGTGTTTTCTACAATTTCTTTCTTTGGTGTTTTTAAATGTTTAATGTAGAGGCCTACATCTTATTCGTTTGGTTGATGCCTAAGTATTTAAAAATTTTGAAAGCAATTTTGAACAGAATTCACTCCCTGAATTCTCTCTTAGTGGGTTCATAATTTGGTACAAGAACAATAGTGATTTTTCTGTGTTGATTTTGTATCGTGCTACTGGCTATTTTTAATGGTGGTGAAATATAAATAACACAAAATTTACCATCTCAATAATGTTAGAAGTTATTTTAACACATGTATGTGTTTGCGTAGTTGTAATATAAAAAAAACAGACTAAGAATCTCATGATATAAAATAATTATAATATGTATGGTATATTAGTATATGTTAATAATACTTAGTAAATACCTTCATTGCAGGAAATTCATGTATATACACATCATATTTTAATCTTTTTACTTTCCCCTAATCCTCAGCTTCCTCCATCCTCCTATCCTCTTCCTATCCCCAAAATCTACCTTCAGGTTTCCTCTCATCTGTCTTTTTCTTTTGATAGTTAAATTTTTTATACTTTGCCTTTCTCATAAAGAGAAAACATGTGACACTGTTTTTCACCTTTTGCATCTGATTTATGTCATTTTGCATTATGGTCTCAACTTTCATCCACTTTTCTAAAAATGAGTCTAATTTATACTTTATAGCTCAGAAGTACTCCACTGTATCTGTATGGGGTACTGTAAGTATATAGTTTTGTAGTGTCATATATATTCACCTCTTTATGCAACCCGTTTCCAGAACTTTCCTATCTCTAAAACTGAAACTATTTTGTACTCATTAAATAATAATTTCCTATTATACATTTGCCTTAGCACCTCCCATCATTTTGAATTTGTTTTTATTGCTACATGTTTGCAGTTGATGCATTTTACAGTCATCTTGGGGGTGG
>NW_004957963.1:0-1194 GCF_000276665.1 Chinchilla lanigera
CACTTTTATTGTGCCTCCTGGGGTTGTGAGACTATAGCCACAGCCTGGATGCCATCCTCCCCAGACCCTCACCTTGAGGTACGATGGGGCCCATGTAACTGTAAGCCACAGGATCACCAAAGCAAGACAGTCGATCGACAGTGTCCCAAAGAACAAAAGCTAACAAACTTTGGGCACGTTCCACGGTGATGGGAAATACGAGGGTTTTGCCATAGACTGATTATCCTTGTTAAAACCCCCCAAGACGATAGATGGTTAATTGGGCGCACCTGGGGTCTTAGATATTGGGAAACAGCACAAAGGGACAGAGGGGGCCTAATATTGATTAAAAAAAAAACTAATATATTCTAAACCTATAGACCTGGGTCCTAATTCTGAACTCAGTAATCCCAAACCTCCTGCTAGACCTCAGCCCCTCATACCCCTGACCTTCCCTACTCTGATAAACAATACAGTTGCTTCAATTACCCAAGCTCCTAACATTGATAAATTATATAATCTCATTTTAGGAGCATATTTGGCCCTAAATTACACTCAGAGTACGCTGACCCAATCCTGTTGGCTTTGCCTAGCTGCCTCTCCACCTTATTATGAGGGATAACTGTTAATGGGATCTATAATATGACCACTAGCGCCTCATGCGACTGGCAGAAGCATCATAAATTAACCCTCTCAGAGGTATCTGGCCAAGGGATATGCTTAGGACAGCCTCCTAATGAGGCTTACCGGGCACTATGTTCACAAGTAATCCTTGTGAACTCCTCCACCAGTGCCCGATACTTGCTTCCACCCCAGGGGGTCCGATGGGCCTGTAATACTGGCCTCACCCCTTGTGTTTCTACTCAAGTATTTGACAATTCAGCTCATTTTTGTGTCATGGTAAAAGTATTCCCCCGAATTCTGTACCACCCAGGTGGGGAATTTAAACAGAAAATGACAGCAAGGACCAGATTTAAAAGAGAGCCTGTGTCACTGACTTTAGCAGTCCTGATAGGCATAGGAATTACAGCGGGAGTAGGAACGGGAACTGCAGCCTTAGTACACGGGTCCCAACAAGTCTCAGAATTACAAACTGCCATTGATCATGATTTAAAAGCCTTAGAAACCCCAGTAACTGCTCTACAGGAATCCTTGACTTCCTTGTCCGAGGTGGTACTGCAGAACAGGCGTGGGCTAGACTTACTGTTTATGAAA
>NW_004957964.1:0-1194 GCF_000276665.1 Chinchilla lanigera
AACTATATAAGACAAATTTTAACAGATATAAAAAATGAAATAAGGAGCAACACAATCATAATACAGGACTTTAACACACCATTGTCACAAAGAGATAGATGAACTAGACAAAAAAAAAAAATCAGGAAAGAAATAAAAGAACTTAACCAAACTTGTAAACATATGGACTTAGTAGACTTCCACAGAGTGTTCCATCCAACAGCATCAGAATACACATTTCTCAGCTGCACATGGGCCGTTCTCTAAAATAGACCATATGCCAGTACACAGAACATGTTTAAGTAAATGCAAAGGAATTGAAATTATCCCATGTATACTATTGGACCATAGCTCAATGAAATTGGAAATTAATGACAAAAGAAAACACAAAAACACCATAAATAGTTGGAAATTAAATAACATTCTACTGAAAAACTGATGGGTCACAGATGAAATCAAAGTAGTAATTAAACACTATTTACAATCAAATGAAAATGGAGATACAACCTACAGGAACCTGTGGGATGTAATGAAAGCAGTCCTCAGAGGGAAATTTATAGTACTGAATTCTGACCTCAGGAAAACAGAACAAGCACAAATAAATAATCTTATGCTGCACCTCAATCTCCTAGAAAAAGAGCAAGTCAAACTCAGAGCCCAAAGAAGACAGGAAATTATAAAGCTCAGGGCGGAAATTAACACAATGGAGACTAAAAAAACAATACAAAGAATTAATGAGTTGAAGAGTTGGTTCTTTGAAAGAATAAATAAAATTGATAAACCCCTAGCCAACCTTATCAAAAAAAGGAAAGAAAAAACTGAAATACACACAATAAGGAATGAAAGGGGTGAAATCACTACAGATCCTAAAGAAATTCAGAAGATCATCAATACCTACTTTGAAAATCTTTACTCTCATAGGATGGAAAAGACAGAGGAAATGGACATATTTCTAGATAAATATGAATTACCAAAGCTGAATGAAGAAGATATAAAAATTCTGAATAACTCAATATCAGCCAGTGAAATTGAGAATGCAAAAAAAAACTTGCCAATGAAGAAGCGCCCAGATCCTGACAGATTCACAGCTGAATTCTACAAGAAATTTAGAGATGATTTAATGCCAGTTTTTCTCAAACTCTTTAATAAAACTTAAAGGGAAGGAATTCTCCCCAACTCATTCCTGGAGGCAAGTATTATCCTGATACCAAAACC
>NW_004957965.1:0-1191 GCF_000276665.1 Chinchilla lanigera
AAAAAAAAAAAAAAAATTGACAAATTCTTATCTAGAATGACTAGCAAAAAAAAGAGAAGAGGAAAATAAAACAAAAAATGAAACTAGGGACATTACTACTGATCTTACAGTAATAAAGAATTTAAAGAGAATATTGCAAATTGTACAGCAGCTTATTAGATAATTAGGTGAAACAAATACCTAGAAACACAAAGTGTCAAAACTGGTAAGAGGATCAAATTCTCAAAATGAACAGTCTCAATGAACTCATAACAAATGAAGAGATTCAGTAATCAAAATACTCCTAACGGAAAAGTCAAAGACCAGAGGGATTCATTGGTGAAGCCTACTAAACATTTAAAGACCTAACATCAATACTACTCAAAATTAAAAAAAAAAAAAAAATACTTCTTAGTAGGCCAGCATTACTCTCATCTATAAAAAAAATAAACAACCAAATAAAAAAGATAAAATCATAAAAATTAATCACTTTGTATATCAAAGGACATCATCAAGAATATGCAAGACACCAAAAGAAATGGAAAAATATTTGGAAGTCATACCAGACAAGAATCTAATATCCAGAACATATAACAATTCAAAATTTGACAGCAATAAGATGACATCTGGGGCAAAATAAAACAAAAAAACCCCAACTCAATTAACTGGTCAAAGAACTTGAATAGATACTTCTCTAAACTATATTGCCCAGTGTAGTGACGCACGCCTGTAATCCCAGCACTCGGGAGGTTGAGGCAGGAGGATTGATGCAAGTTCAAGACCATCCTGGGCTACAAAGTGAGTCCAAGGCCAGCTTGAAAGGCATAGCAAGACCCTGTCTCAAAAAGACAAAAAAAAAAAGTAGTAATTTTTTGTTTTTTTATGTAAGACAACTTCTCACCATGTAGTTCAGACTGACCTTGGCATTCCTTCTGCCTTAGCCTTTCTTTGCTGGGATTACAGGTATACACTAGCACATCCAGCTATAGTAATTCTTTTAATGAACAACAAAACAATTTTAATGCAAAATAATGTGTTGTAATTATGTGGAAAAATAGGGACTTTTAATATTATATGTAATGTAAAGATAAGTTTATTTTATAAGCACTAAATGACTCTTCTGAACACTAAAGTTTGACAATATCCAATTAATAGAAAAGATTAGACATGCATTAGGAGTCAAAAATAATAATACACGCAAAGTAGCACTGA
>NW_004957966.1:0-1158 GCF_000276665.1 Chinchilla lanigera
CACTATTCCTAATCCTTCATTTGAATCTGGTGTTTGTAGGACCAATCAGAAGATGCTATTCTTAACTCTTCATTTACATATGTACATCACCAATCAGAAAACACTGTTCCTGATTCTTCATTTCCATCTGGCATGAGGCCAAGTAAGATTTGATAGGACTATTGTCCCAATGCCTTATTTATATGAATATGCCTCATTCAGTCTTTGTTTTTGGGTACTGAAGGTCCTTTTCCCTTTATCCTGAGGACTGCTAAGCACTTCCTTCACCAACCAACTTGCTCTTGCCCCATAGAGCCCATTTTTTTTCACCTTCAATAAATACACACCCCTGCTACCCGTCTTTTGGACCTTGTTCAATTCTTCTTCCAGGACACCAAGGACCTAGAATGAAGCAACCTGAACCCCTCCTCATCTGGTACCAGGCCTAAGACGGTCAGTTTTCTTAGGCCACAAGATTCAGGCCAGAAGCTGCCTCACTGAGCTCTGCGGATGGTGCCCAAACTGGGCAGGCAGGACATGTGATGCCTTTTCTGCAGGTGACAGGCAGAGGACAACATTCATCACATCCTATTCTTTCACATCATGTGAAAAAAGTTCCTGAAAACTGGGTAGTTGATTTAATTTTTAAATTATTCCTTTCTCCCTGTAATAATGTCCTTTGTCAAATAACTCTGCCGTTCTTCCTGATGTAGGACAGAAGAAATGAATATAAGTAAAAAGAAGGCAAGGAAAATAATTGTATTTTTAAGAAAAACTGCAGCTTCAGGACCCAGAATCACCCCAGGTTACAATGCCCTTTTCCCCTGCAGGAAACTCATTCTGAGGGAGGTGATCAGGGCAGGGCAAAACTGGTTGAGCAAGTGGATGTGACCTGTCATGGAGACCCAGAACCTGTGCTGAGAACACAGTTCCCAGCCATGCACCTGGGAGCAATCAGGAAGTGCTCTAAGTGGGCCTTTTACAGACAGCTTAGGTCTGACATCAGGCCAAGTGAGTTTCTGCCAGAACAGCCGTCCAGAATGCTTTGCCTTCATGGGAGAAAAGCAATCTTGCAACAGGGGTTATAAAAGACAACTCACAGGGGCTGGGGATTTAGCTCAGCGGCAAAAGCGCTTGCCTGGCAAGCGCAAGGTCGTGAGTTCGGTTCCTGGTACCGGA
>NW_004957967.1:0-1193 GCF_000276665.1 Chinchilla lanigera
CTAAAACAAAACAAAACCTCCTACACACAGAGCCTCATGGCAGCCCACTGTCAGCTCTCCTGCTGACGATTGGGAGCTGTTTCTCTCCTTCGCCCTCAGATTCATTCTTCAACTTCAGGAGACAGGGACACAGACTTTGCCACCAAATTACCACATATAAAGCACCTTGAGCAGTGTTTAGCATATAATAAACAGTACATAATATATGTTGGGAAGTATCACCCTAGAAATCCTTTGCTTTCAAAAAGAAAATATTTTAAACAACCTATAATCTTAAGGTTTGAGAGGCTGGGGATTTAGCTTAGCGGCATAGCGCCCGCCTGGCAAGCGCAAGGTCGTGAGTTCGATTCCTGGTACCAGAAAAAACAAAACAAAACAAAACAAAAAAACAATCTCAAGGTTTGTATTTTATTTGTTTGTTTTGTTTTTTGGTACCAGGAATCGAACTCAGGACCTTGCGCTTGCCAGGCAGGTGCTTGTACTGCTGAGCTATATCCCTGGCCCAAGGTTTGTATTTCTACTCACTAATAAAAACCAGATAAAGGATTAAAAATTGCCAATTTTTTGAGGAAGTTAACCTACCTTCCAATGTAGTTTATTTTTCAGCACTAGAGAGATTCAGCTCTTTATTCTTTATTTTGAGACAAGGTCTCCCTAAGTTGATCGGTCACCTTGGCTAGGCTTGAACTCGTGATCTTCCTGCCAAAGGCCTTTTAGTTTTGCTTCTCATTAGTCACGTCTATGCTTTTTTAAATAATTAGAAACTCAAGAGAATTCATTTGTGTGGGAGGAGCTGCTCAGCTTTCTCCTCTCCTTCTGTACCTTCCCAGCCTATCCTTCCATATCAGGTTAATAAAATCCCTTAGTTATTACAAGTGTACAGGCAAAGGCTAAATAAAAAGAGGCAAAAGGAATGATTTCAGGGCTCCAGAAGGAGCAAAGCTCTCTCACAGAATTCGAGATTCTGGGCGTGGTGGCGCATGCCTATAATCCCAGCACTCAGGAGGCTGAGGCAGGAGGATCGTTGCGAGTTTGAGACAAGCCTGGGCTACAAAGTGAGCTCAAGTCCAGCCTGAACTGCATAGTGAGAGCCTGTCTCAAAAACAAATAAAGTGAGTTCAAGGCTAGCCTGAATTATATAGTGAAACCCTATCTCAAGAAGACAAAACAAATCTATCTCAAAAACAAAGAAA
>NW_004957968.1:0-1137 GCF_000276665.1 Chinchilla lanigera
AGTTGGAAGCTCAATACAGAAATTTGAGGAGGTACCCTGAACTATTGATAGTAATCTTAATTAAATCTGTTGCTAAATGTGGTGGATTTTGTCACAAACTCTTTCAAATAGAGTATTCAGTGGCCATGGAAATGTTTGAGAAAAATTGTCTTAAATAAACTAGAGAAAAACTGTTGAGAGACAATTCTCTAGAGGTTTTATGTTAGCTTTACATTGCGGTGACACCAGCTGAGATAAAGATTGCGGCTTACAGCTTAAAAGGTTTTAGCATTGTCACTTGGATCCATTGCTTCTGTGCTATGATGAGGTAGAACACCACTGCAGAGAGCATGTAATGGTACAAAGTAGCCCACCTAATGGAAGCTAGGAGCCAGAGAAATAGGGAAAAATCCAGAGCACAAGGAGTCAAGGACAAAGTATACCCTTCAAGGCTATGCCTTTAGTGACCTGCTTCAATCAATTACAACCTACAGTCTAACCAAGATATGAACTCATGAAGTAAGAGCACTTGTGACTCAGTCACTTCCCAAAAGCCCCATCTTTGAGCACTGTACCACTGAGATCTACACCTTTAACATGTCTTGATGAACTCATAGCTAAAGGCACTGTACTGTTAGGAGGTAGGGCCTGGTTGGAGGAGGTGGTCACCGGGGAGTAACCTGGAAGGGTGTAGTCTTGTTCCCAGTTTTCCTTCCTCTCTGCTTCCTGGCTGCTAAGGATCTAGCAGCCTTCCTTTGGCAGAGCCTTCAACCATGCTATTTCTGTTTGAGAGAGAGCCAACCATGCACTGAACTCACTGAAACCATGAGCTGAAATAAACTTCACTGTATATCACAGGTATCAGTTATTTTGTTCCAGTGACAAATAAACTGACTAATACAAGGTCTCTATCATCACTGCCTAGTGTTTATGACAGAATTTGTTACAGGGTATCTTTTTAAATTGTCCATAATAGCTAACAAACTTAGGAAAGAGAGTGTTTCTTCAGGAAAGAAGATAAAGTTGTTTGCTGTCCAAAATAATAAAGATGACACCTTCCTCTGGAGAATAAATTGGGTAGGGTTGGGCTGGGGATTTAGCTCAGCGGCAAAGCGCCTGCCTGGCAAGCACAAGGTCATGAGTTCAGTTCCCGGTACC
>NW_004957969.1:0-1190 GCF_000276665.1 Chinchilla lanigera
CTCTTGGTGAGAGCAAAGGCACCGTCCCCAACTAGCATGTCCTTTGTAACGGGTACGTTACGAACAGCGTTACGAATCGCCTGGTCTGTGCAATGTTCAAAAAAATTACCATTCCACAGTAAGTAATCCCCTGGATTTAAACATGCTTTGGCTATGGCATTCCAATCATTTGGGGCCATAATCTGTTGTCCTAGAATCTCTACTGAACTCAGAGCAAACGGAGCAGTGGGGCCATATGTAGCAACAGCTTGTTTTAACTCTTTTAGGGTTTTAAAGCGTATAGTTTCCTAACGACATTTAACTTGTCCTGGATTTTCAGGGACGTGAACTTCAGTTACAGGGCAGATATGCTGAAAACTCTCCATGGTCTCACCCTGTAGCTTCTTTCAATTTCAGTTTCAAGGGAGATGGAGAAAAGTGCTGCACTCCCGAAGAGGCGGAAGGCACCTCTGTCGCTGCCAAATTCCCCCGAGTAGAAAGGCCTGGGATAGGTGCCTGTGATTTCACCAAAGTCACTGAGCTTTGTCAAACAGAATGCGCCAGGAAACACCCCTCTGGTGGGGAAAAGTCCCCTTGTCCCCCACCGCTCCTTCCTTCTTAACTTGGACCAGGCCAGAGGGCTCAGTCTCTACAGGTGGCGCCACTTCTCCACTCTCCATGTCTTTCTTAGGCTCGGGACTTAATCAACATAATGTTTTGAGCCAAATCCTTCATGGTTACAAACCCCCTCCAAACCAACATCCAGAAAATCAAGTACAGGAGTCAAATATGCAACCAACACTTCTACAGACACCCCGCACCCCCGGGAGTCTTGAGACTACCTGCACTTCAATATCCCTTTCTCTTTTGGCTTCTTTGAAGCCTCTATATTTTCTAGCCCTAAAAAACATGTATTCCCATGCTTTACACCTGATGTGCCGGTACCACGCACTCTGGTGCTGAATAATACTAGCTCTCAAAAATGCGCTTAACCTCTTCCATTGTGCGCTCCGGGGAAGCGTTCTCACTGCCCCCTTATTCCTATCCGGGTCCCTTCATGATCGCCAATTGTAGGGATCCATTGGGTTCTTGCTGTACCCCGGGAAGGAACAGCGGTGAGAATGAGGAAAAAATAGTCAAGAGCCAAAAGCTGGGATCAGGTGGAGGTCCTCTCTCCTGAGTAGAGAAGGGGAACTGCCCGAGAACCATAG
>NW_004957970.1:0-1154 GCF_000276665.1 Chinchilla lanigera
AGTGCACCACTTTGGGGGACCAGAGGAGCAGGCTGGCAGGATGGCCACATTACTTCCAAAATGCTCAACGTTTCCTGGTGCATCCCGGCTCCCCGAGTTTTCTCTTGTTTTTTTGGTGTGTTGGGGGGGGGGTAGTAGGTGTAAAGGACAAGGCCCAGGAGGCCAAGGCCGCGCAGCTTCTTCCCTCCACTCCCAAGTTCTCTTGTCTTTATAGATGCTGTCCCTCCCTCCCTCCCTCCCCTGCAGCTCTGCTCAGGGCTGCTCTCAGGGGGAAATTGGCAGGGCTGGGAGCGCAGGGTGGGGGGCTCCACGCCCCTACAGCCCTTCCTCCAGCTCGGAGGCAGCAACCGGGTCTGGGCTGGAGAATTTTTCCCCTGGTGCCTGCTGCCCACCCGCGGGGCTCAGAGCCAGCATCCAAAGCAGCCAAAGCTGTGTCGCCGCTGGCACCTGGGCTGTGAGCGGCCAGGGCTGCTGGGACTGCACGGAAGCCTCCGGGTAGCGCGGGGGAGCCCAGAGCCTGCGCACCTCGCACCCTCTGCCTTCCCTCCGGGTGCAGCTGCCTCCCTGATTTCAGATGTGCGCCTGCTCGCCGGACCGCTGGCCCTAGAGCCGACCAGCAGCAGGCAGATATCACGGCCTGGCCCTGGCCCCAGCCCAGGCCCCGGACCAAGCACAATAAACTTCAGGGGCTCTAGGCTCATGGCACCCAGGACCCCTGATCCTCAGCCAGGGGGCCTGCAAGCGGGGGCACAAACGCGCCCTGGAGCCTCCCTCCAAGCGGCGGGACCTCCCCGCCCGCCCTCAACCTTACCTTGCTGTGGAGCTCTGGCTTGACTGGGGCAGTTCCGGAGGAGCGGGTGGGCAGCCTCAAGGCAGGTAGCTGGGCTCCAGGCGCCTGTCGAATGACCAAGCGCGGTTGCAGATCACCCCTGGTTTAAGGCCGCTGCCCCGCGCCCTCTCGGGCTCCGGCTCGGGCTCGGGCTCGGGCTCGGGCTCGGGCTCCGGCTTCGGTTCCTGCTCGCGCCCAAGTTCCTGCTGGCTCCTGGCCCTGCAGCAGCTGCCTCAGTCTGCTGGCTCCATTCCCACTGCCCGCGCTGCGCGCCCGGAAGGTGGAGTTTCGGGGTTTAAGTTACTGATAGGCATTTCTCACTGCC
>NW_004957971.1:0-1184 GCF_000276665.1 Chinchilla lanigera
TGATTGCTGAATACTTTTTTTTACTAGATTTTATTGGTACATTTTAGATATGCATAATGATCACATTCATCATAGAGAATTTGTACCTATACATAACTTGATTCTTTTTTTTCTCATTCCCTACCTCCTTTCAACCCCTCCTTTACTCCCCATTTACAAAAGCTTTGTTTCCATTTTTTCCTTCTTTTCTCACATTTTTTATTTTTCCCTTCTTTCTTTCCCTGCTACTTTGTTCCCCTCCCCATTTGAACATTTTTGTTTTCTATTTCACAATATCTGATGTACATTTTGGTTCTTACTTACACTTTTGGTTTCTCACACCTGAGAAACAATGCAGTATTCACACATATGTGTCTGATTTATTTCCCGTAAGAGTATGGTCTCAGGGTGCATCCATTTAATAAGGACTATCTTAAGCTTACCACCTTTATGGCAAGGCAGTACTCCCTGTATTAAAAAAAAAAAAAAAAACTCCACATCTTCTTTATTCACCAGTTGATGGGCATTTGGGCTGTTTCCAAGATTTGGCTATTATAAACTGTGGTCTGTAAACATGAGTATGCATGTATTGCTGTGGTATGATGCTTTTAATTTGATTGATGAATACTTTAAACAGGCATTCTGGGTGTGTGCTGGGTGTGGGTAATGGATTTACTGAAGAAGGAAGACCAACCCTGGGTGTGGGTGGCACCAGTCGATAGGCTTATAGTGTGGATGGAATAAAAAGGGAAAGAAGAAAGGGCCCCTGCTTTCTGCTCGCCTTGCCGTGAGCTCTTTCTCCTCTGCTTTGCCCTGAGTTAGAGCCAGCTGACGATGGGCTGAAACCTCTACAAGCTATGAGCTACAATAAACCTTCCCTCCTCTGACTTGTGGGTGTTGGGTATCGTGTCCCAGCAGTGAGAAAGGAACTAAGACAAAACCTTACCCTCTTGCAATTGACTGCATTTTTCTATCAATCTTTTTCTCACTATTACATCAGCAGAGCTCCAATAGCAGCACTGTTAATTTACCCATGATGAACATTGCCTTTTTATTCCCACAGTGTGAAGATTGCTCCTGGAGCAGTTGTATGTGTAGAAAGTGAAATCAGAGGAGATGTAACTATCGGTAAGAAAATAGCTTATTAATGTTGTTTGTAAAGAATTGATGTCACCAGGCATGGTGGTGCATGCCTGTAATCCCAG
>NW_004957972.1:0-1188 GCF_000276665.1 Chinchilla lanigera
GGATTTACAGAAAAGTCTAAAGATTGCTTTATGGCCTTTTAGCTTGAACACGTATTTTGTAAATGCACACATTCCATATTTGCTTCTGTAACTTTGAATTATTTTATCTTTTCAAAATATTTTATATTGGGCTGGGGATTTAGCTCAGCGGCAAAAGCGCCTGCCTGGCAAGCGCAAGGTGGTGAGTTCGGTTCCCGGTACCGGAGAAAAACCAAAAAAAAAATAAAAAATAAAAAAATAAAAAATAAACTTATAAAATGCTATTTTTAATAGAACAAAGTTCTAGATCTCATAAATTTTTAGAATAATTATTTTTCTACCTAGAGAAATGTGTTAGCACCAGATAATCTACATAACTTTTTTTGTCTCTATTGTAATATTTTTCAGGTCAGAAATGATTTGAAAAACTTTCAAAACCAATAGTCACATATCAGCATTTGAACACCAGGAGGATCAAAAGATTACATGAATTTAAATTACTAGTGACCTATTTTGGTGAAGTGTCTTTTCAAATGCTGATACATCCTCAATAATTAATTTTTTCTCTCCACTAATGTGCACTGCTCAGCTATTTTATATTCGGGCACTACAGGTACAAGCATAATTGTCAGGATAAGAGGAAGAACATAGCAGTTGACTTCTTTACAGTGTTATGAGCTAGGGAAAAAGAGGCAGCATATAAATATAACAGGAGGAGATACGACCTGTTTTGTTGTCATTTTGCATGAAATTCTTCCTTAAATAGCATTTACACATTTGCATTCAGAGAAATAACACTTATATAAACTGGTAAAAGAGGATTTCTTGGAAGAGGTCATGCTTAAGTTTGCATCAAGAGTTTTATATTCACTTACATGTGTTAGCAGGATGAATTAAGATCATAATCCCCTCCAGAGGGAGATTTGATGTAAGACAGTTACTGTAGTATGGTATTTTAGAAGGCTTAAGAGTTCATCTTTGCACCACTGCAGTGGGTTACCTTAAACACATTTATTTAGTCCAAACCTCATCTTCCTAATCAAAAAGAAATGAAAAACTGTAGCACTGCAGTTGGTAGTCACAAGGAATAGCATTGATAGTAGGAGCTTGATTGTTAATTCTTCCCCCTACTTCTCAGAAATATTTTTCTGATACATTAAGACTATATATATATATATATATATATATATATATATATATAGTTTTGGT
>NW_004957973.1:0-1188 GCF_000276665.1 Chinchilla lanigera
GGCTTTGGGCTTGACTTGCTCTTCTTTTTTAGAAGCTTAAGGTGCAACATTGCATTATTTATTTGAGCTCATTCTGATTTCCTAATGTGAGAATTCATAGCTGTAAATTTCCTTCTTAGGACTGCTTTCATTGCATCCCTCAGGTTCCAGTATTCTATATCTGTATTTGCATTTAATTGTAAATATTGTTTAATTTCTTCTTTAATTTTATTTCTGACCCATTTGTCATTCATGAGGGTGTTATTTAATTTCCATGTGTTTTTTGAGTTCTTGCATTTATTTTCAATTTTATTGCATTATGATCAGGCAAATAATATACATGGGATAATGTTAATTCCTTTCCATTTACTTAAGCATGTTCTGTGGACTAGTATATGGTTTATTTTAGAGAAATTTACATGTGCAGCTGAGAAGAATATGTATTCTAATGATGTTGAGTGGAACAATCTATAGACATCTACTAAGTCAACTTGTTCACAGGTTTTGTTCAGCTGTGATATTTATTTGCTGATTTTTTTGTCCAGTTGATCTGTTTGTCTCTTTGTAACAATCAGGTATTATGGTCCCCAAGTACAACTGTGTTATTGCTTATTTGATTCTTTCATATCTATTAATATTTGTCATATACAGTTGGGGGCTCCTGTGTTTGGTGCATACATATTTATGACTTTTGTCTCTTCTTTTTGAAGTTTTCCCTTAACAAGTGATCTTCTTTATCTTTTTTGAACATTTCTGGTTTGAAGTTCACATTGTCTACAAACAGAATTGCTACCTCTGCTTTTTTCTGGGTTCCTGATGTATGGAAGATTGTTTTCTATCCTTTGACTTTCACACTATGAATTTGTTTTTGAGTTAAATGTGTTTCTTATATACAACATATTGTTGCATTTGGTTTCTTGATCCATTCTGCCAGTCTGTTTCTTTTGATTTGTGAATTGAGGCCATTTGTATTGACGGTTATAACTGATAGGTACTGGTTTATCTTTGTTATTTTTTTTCTTGCTGTTGGTTCCCTGCTTTTTCCTTATTTAATTGCTTGCCACATCTGGTGGTTTCTTTCTGTTGTTATTCTTGCAATAATAGTCATTTTATTCTCTGTCTAGAATATCTTTCAGTACTCTTTCTAGGATTGGTTTAGTGGTAACGAATGTTCTTTGTCATGAAAGTATCTTATTTCTCCATTAATTG
>NW_004957974.1:0-1141 GCF_000276665.1 Chinchilla lanigera
TACCTTCTATATACATATACATACATACATGTACATAGATATATACATTTTCCCATCCTTCTTTCTTTCTTATTCTCCTTTCCCTCATCCCAGTTGTACTTTCTTTTGAGCAATTTCTTTTATTTTCATGATATGTATTGTATGTTTTGGATTTCATTTACTCTTTCAGTTTCTTACACTAGAGGAGAAATACAGTGTTTATACACGTGGGTCTAATTTATTTCACTTAAGAATATGGTCTCTAATTGCATCCATTGCCCATAAATCCTCAAATTTATCTTTTTTTAAGAGCTGAGTAATACTCCATTACATAAAATAAGACATCTTTTTTATATATTCCTCAGTTGATGAGCACTTAGGCTGTTTCCAAAATTTAGCTATGACAAAATGTGCTGCTAAAACATGGGTGCACATGCATTGCTGTAATATGATGTTTTTAATTCTTCTGGGAAAATACACAGATGAGGAATAGCTGGGTCAAGTGGAACTTCTAATCCTAGTTTTGTGAGGATTCACCACACTGATTTCCACAGTGGTGTCATCAATATATACTCCCACCAGAAATGTAGAACAGTTACTTTTTCTGTAGCAGTTACAGCCACTCCACCATTTGTTATTGTTTTATTCCTTGATGATAGCCATTCTTTCTGGGCTGAGAAGGAACCTCAGTGGTATTTTAACTTGCATTTCTCAACTGACCAATGATGTTGACCATCTCTTCATATATTTATTTGCCATTAGTGTTTCTTCATCTGAGAAGTGCATATTCATTTCAGATGCCCATTTTTGAGCTGGATTTTTAAAATTCTTTATATGTTCTAGATAGAAGTCCTTTGTCTGAGGGACAATTGTCTAAAGTTTTTTCTCAACTCATGGGTTCTCTTTTTATTTTTTAACTTTTTTATTTTAAAAATAAAAGAAGGGAAGCATTAACAGACAGACAACCTTTTACAAAATAGCAAAAGAACAATACAAACAAAACAGTTACAAACAAAGCAGTAGGAAATTAACAATGCTTGTTGTATAACATATTGATACCTTCAAAGTGATTTCTCAGGAAAACAAATAGAGACATGCAGCATTAATCAATCCAGGAATCATTAACTGTTTCTTTCAGCAAAGAAATAGAAGACAGTAGAAC
>NW_004957975.1:0-1153 GCF_000276665.1 Chinchilla lanigera
ACTGTGATCAGATAATATGCACAAGACAATTTCATTTCTTTTGCATTTTGGAATGTATGCTCTATGGGCTAGAATGTGGTCTATTTTAGAGAAAGACCTATGTTCTGCTGAGAAAAATGTGTATTTTGATGTTGTGGGGTGGAACACTCTGTGTACATCTACTGAGTCCATTTGCTCAGAGCTTTGGTTCAGATCTGTTATTTCCTTGCTGATTTTTTGTCCTGTTCACCTATCTCTTTGTGTCAATGAGGTGTTGAGGTCCCCTGTTACAATAGTGTTATTAATTATATTGGTTTTCATGCCTGTTAAGATTTGTCTTATATAATTTTGAGCTCTAATATTTGGTGTATACATGTTTATGATTGTCATCTCATCCTCTTGCAGTTTTCCCCTGACAAGTATGTAGTTGCCTTATCTCTTTTGATTGTTCTCAGTTTGAAGTTGATATTGTCTGCAAACAGAATCGCTACCCCTGCTTTTTTCTGGGTTCCTGTTGCATGGAGGGTTGTTTTCCATCCTTTGACTTTCAGTTTACAGATTTCCTTTTGAGTAAAATGTGTTTCCTGTATACAGCATATCATATCATTGGCTTTTGTTTTTTAATCCACTCTACCAGTCTGTTTCTTTGACTGGAGAATTGAGGCCATTTACATTTCTAGTTATAACCGGTATGTGTTGATTTACCATTGTCATGTTATTTACTTGCGTTGGTGTCCTACTTTTTCTACCTTTTTACTTGCTTGCTTTGTTTGATGTTTCCTTTCTGCTGTTGTTCTTGAAATTGCAGTTAGATTTTTCTCTGTGTAGAATATTTTTAGTATTCACAGTAATGCTGGCTTGGCACTCATGAACGTCTTCAATTGTTCTTTGTTGTGGAAATATTTTATTTCTCCATTGAATTTGAGGGATAGTTTGGCAGGGTACCTCTGTCTTGTTTAGAAGGTGTTTTTGTCTCAGGACCTGTAATACTTCATCCCAAGCTCTTCTCCATTGCATGGTTTGTGCTGAGAAGTCTGCCACAATTCTGATGGGCTTTCCTTTATAAATAATCTGTTTGTTTTCTCTAGCAGCTTTTAATATTCTGTTCTTTTGCTGGAGGTCTGGGAACTTGACTATTATATGTCTGGGTGTAGTTTTATTTTGGTTGTGGTTG
>NW_004957976.1:0-1147 GCF_000276665.1 Chinchilla lanigera
TTTGCCAGCCTTCTGAGTGAGGATCTCCTGTCTGCACCGGGAGCACAGAAGGTGGAGACTCAGACTGTAATGGTTGTGGGATCTTGGGTCACCCTGTCTACCGCCAGGAAGTAGATGGGAAATACCGGCTTCTCTCGGCAGTACTCAGCTGCCAACCATGATGTCAGTGGGTCATGGCCCACCTGATTCTGCATCTCCAGTCAGTTCAGGATGCGCACAGGAGCCAGACTCGGGCTGCACTGGGAAGACTGGCTTGATATAAACCCAGGTGTGGATCTCAGAAGAAGCCAAATAGGACTCTCATCAAGACTTCTCTAGTTAGGAGTCTGCAAGCTACATTCTTCTGTCACTTACAATTATTTTAAATATTAAATAGAGTTTCAAATTCAGCAATTAGTCTCATATAAACTATCCAAATCTATCTAACTCCAAATACTTTTACAACAAGATGTTCATATCATTACTTTAAAGAAGATTTGACACATAGGTCGCAAAACAACATTCTTTGTACAGGATCTGTGGGAATTTTGGTGCCAGGGTCTCAGTGGTGATGTGATTTCATTTATACCTTGAATCATATTATGTTTAGCAGCTTAGACAAAAACAGAAGCACTCAAGCTGTCTTTGTTTTCTTTTGATGATTAAAAAAAGACAAACAGCATTAGAGGCCATCCTTTGTGTTGGAACTAAACCCAGTGAAAATTTATGGCCTGACTCCCTATTCAAAGTATCATATCTCTGATTACAAGTTTATGAAATGGTGAGAAATGCAGTTTGAGAAGGTAATTTTGGCACCAATCCTCACTGATAGCAGAGGACTCAACATTAAATTGTGACCCGGTCAAGGAATTTCTATGGCTGGATTTAAAATATGACTGAAAAGCCATACCCTCAAATGTTAGAAACTAATACTGAGAAATCAAACAATTCCTAAAAGAATTGAATAAGAATTATTTGACTAAACCCACTTATTTATCACGAAGTGCCAACACTGTGGTGCCAACACTGCAATTAAATCTGAATACTGAGGTTTTAATTTAGAGAAAACAACTAATACAATAACATCTTTGTCTTAAAAAAAAAAAATGCATGCAATAGGTTCACCATCACCAGCCTAGAGGATGGTAGAAATGAAAAACACTTCTCT
>NW_004957977.1:0-1182 GCF_000276665.1 Chinchilla lanigera
ATAGATATAAAATACTATATAATAAATTGAATTACTAAAGATCTACTTACAACAAAAAGAGGCCTTAGATGAGTGAGAAACTTATACATGACCAAATTCTGCACCATCCTGTAATACCAGCAAGGAGTGTGGAGTTTTATCACGATGATTAGGAATTTTATCTTTTTTGTGATGTTGGGAATTGAATGCAGGGCCTCTCGTGTGTTAGGCAAGGGCTCCACCGTGGTGCCACATCCCCAGCCCAGCTCTGCATTTCAGGACAGTGACTTGCTTGTGCCGCCATGGGTGGATGGAGGTGGGATCCAGGTTGGAGACCAGTGTAAAAATCCAGGGATTCCTGCATGTGGAAGGAAGCTAACAGACTTAGTAGCTGTTTAGGGCAGGGAGTGATTTGGCTGAGGGGCGGTGTGGAGCATGGAAATTGGAGGACAGCAAGGGAGAGCAATTTAGGGGGAACCTGACTTCCACCAGGTAACCGGGTGTGGCAGTGCGTTTCAGTGGGCTGGAGGCCAGTTTCGGACCTGGGGAGGGGCCCCGGGGACATCTCATAGATGTGGCAGGCAGATGAAGTAAGGATCTGGACCCAGGAACAGAGTCTAGCATAGAGATGTGGTTTGGGAATCTCCTAAAAACCTGGGCTTTCCCACTTTCAAGGGAAACTAGCCATGAACACACGAAATCTCCAGATCAGTTTCCCAACTGTAAAATACTAATATCAAAGCTGGGCGTGGTGGCACATGCCTGTAATCCCAGCACTCGGAAGGCTGAGGCAGGAGGCCCGCTGCCACAGTCCGGCTGCAGCAGGTCCAGGAGATTCCTGCAAGAGGGAACGACATGGGCAAAGAGGCAAACAACACAGACACCAGAGGTCCTTCTGGTGGGCCAGGGGAGCCAGGCTCCTCCGACACAGAGAAATGCTTTTTGCTTTATTATATACTTTTGTAATTACATATGAAACTCTTAGATACAGTGAGGTTTCTATTTTAGTTACAGATTCAGACATGGTTGACTGACTGGCCCCAACCCTAGCAGGAAATCAGCTTTTCTAAAGCACATAGGGGCTGGGGATTTAGCTCAGCAGCAAAGCACCTGCCTGGCAAGCACAAAGTCGTGAGTTTGATTCCTGGTACCGGAAGAAAAACAAACAAACGAAAAAAAACTAAACAAACAAAAAAAATAAAG
>NW_004957978.1:0-1186 GCF_000276665.1 Chinchilla lanigera
GCTGAGCTGTATCCCCGGCCCTAGTTCTGGGGACTGAACCCAGGACATTTTCACTGAGCTACATCCCCAGCCCTTTTTTATTTTTTATTGTGAGACAGGATCTCACTAAATCAGTAGATTGCCCAGGGTGGGCTCAATCTTGCGGTGTTCCTGCCTTAGCCTCCCAAGTGCTGGGATTACAGGCCCATGACACCACGTCCAGGTACAAAGTAGTTTCTGATGCTCAGTGATAAACTCCTCCTTCCTGTCTCTGTCAGCCCCATTCCTCTGGATTGGTCCCGGAGGTCCTAGGTGGGCATCTGTCACTGTTTAGTCCCTGTGGCATTTTGCTGCCGCTCTCTGCCAGGACCTTGGGAGCCGAGGGCTGTGGTTTAGACTGCGTGGCTTGGCCTCAGGGTCTTAGCGACTGTACTGGCACAGTTCTCTTATTTGCCTTCCTCCACTGAGATCTTAAACCAGTTACCAGTGTACTGAGAGCTTCGGTTTATGAAGTCATTTTTTTGCCCATAAGTTACAGACGTTCTGTATTTTCTTCTATTTAGTGTCTTCACGTTACATTTAGGTTAAATCCAACTAGAGTCTACTCTTGTGTATAGTGTGAATTATGGGTTGTTTTATTTATTTCATATAGATATCATCAGTTCCCCTAACACTGGGTATTAAACAGCTTGGCCTCTCCTATGGGGGGCTATTTTTATTATGTATTACAATTCCATATATACACAATGCCATGCCACATAATTCCATGTTGGCAGTAGAAGAATTGAACAAGAGTAGAATAAGTACAGAAGGAATTTTTTTTTGAGACAGGGTCTTGCTATGCAGTTCAGGCTGGCCTTGAACTCACTTTGTAGCTCAGGCTGGCCTCAAACTCCCAGCCATCCTCCTGCCTCAGCCTCCCAAGTACTGGGATTATAGTCCTGTGCCACTATGCCTGGCCCAGAAGGAAATTTATTGAAGTTACACACTGTGAAGGGTCAGGGGCAGTCAGGAGAGGGGACCACACACAGAGCTTGGGGGCCACCTTTTATGGAGGAGGATGGGGAGGCTCTGACACTGGCCCCTGGCAGTTGCATCCTCAGTTGTAAGAGGCAACGGAGCATGGAGTGTGCTTGTGTTCCTGGGAAAGTTGTGAGGAATGTTCTCATTGTCTTCCTGTCTGTGGTGAAAATGTTTTCATTGTACT
>NW_004957979.1:0-1183 GCF_000276665.1 Chinchilla lanigera
TACGTCAATCCTAAGCTGAGTTTGCAACATTTGGCCTACCCATAAAATCATACTGGTTTGGCTATCAGTAAAACTACAAATCCAAGCAGTATTAATTGAGTATCTACTATGTGCTAGACATGAGGCTAGGCAGTAGGATCCAACAGTCAGAGATAGGCCCTGCACACACAGGAGTCACTTGGCAGACATGCAACCGAGCCGTGTAGCTAAGCCCTAGCAATAACACAGCCCACGGGCCCACTGGTCTCAGAATGTCTGCATTGTGTGCCTCTCCTTTGGGTGTAGAATTCCTATTAATTTATTTATTTAGAATTCTTATTTATTTAATTTATTTTTTAATGATTACAGGGTTCCAGGAGGAGGGTGCAGAGTTTTTAAGAAGGCTTCTTGGATAAATAAATCTGCCTGATTTATTTGGGAAGTACACGGACAGCAGTGGGGCAGGAAGCAGCTTTTCCAGCAGGGCAGCCTCTCTGAGGGACAGGTGCTTGCAAACCTGGAGGCCACCGTTCTGGACTCTGTCCTCCCTGATTTGAGGGGACAGATGAGCTCAAGCCCAGAGGCACAGCCTCAGAGGATCAGAGCTGTGGGGGTTGGCAGACACCCCTTGATTTTGCTAGCTTTCAGCATGAAGAGCTCGCTGCCTGACCCCAGAGCCTTCCCTTGCTTCAGCCCCCAGGCTGGCCACCGCACACCTTCGTCATCCTCTGCAGCCCTGCACTGAGGCTGACGTTCAGAGCCCTGATCAGCAGGTGTGGACCTGATGAACCTCTGAGCTGTTCCCCTTGCCCAGCAAGAGGCCATCATCTAGCTGAGCATTTCAGGACATTTCCATCACTCCCCAAAGAAACCCCAACCCGTTAGCCATCACCCCTCCCATTCCCTCCTACTTCCAGCTCCCAGTGATTGCTTGTCTACTTTGTGTCCCCATGGGTTTGCCTGTTCCAGGCATTTCATATAAATGGAACCACACACTACGTGGTCCTGTGTGATGGCCTTTCCATGTACCATACTGTTTTTATTTTTCAATTTTTTTCTCTTTTCTTTTGGAGACAGGGTCTCACTATGCAGTTCAGGCTGGCTTTGAGCTCACTTTGTAGCCCAGGCTGGTCTTGAACTGGCAAGGATCCTCCTGTCTCAGCCTCCCAAGTGTGACTGCTGGGATTACAGGCATGTACCACCT
>NW_004957980.1:0-1178 GCF_000276665.1 Chinchilla lanigera
AGCCAAACTAGTGGTAGAAGACTGTGAGAAAATAATTTTAGGCCACATATGACCATGTGTATGAATGACATACATATAAAAATGTATGTATAAAACCTAGACACCTCCATTTGAAAATGAGCAACAGACTTGAATACACAGAATGACTCTAAACAAATATGCAAATGGCCACTGCATCGATGTAAAGACACTCTATGGCACTCGTCATTAGGGCAAAGAAAGGCAAAACTGCAATGCAGTGCCACCTCCCACCCCTTACAATGCTTCCATCAAGAAAACTAACACACAAACAAGCTCCCGGGATGAGGAGACGGAGGCTGATGTCTCCCGGTTAGGAACTCAGATGGTAGAGCCACTGTTCGAGTTAGTATGGGGCATCTGGAAAAATTAAGAATTGTCCTGGGATCCAGGAATACAGCCCAAAAAGTGAAAGGAGGGTCTTTCAGACAGAACTGCAACCCTTGACCATATCATTGTGATTCACAGTGGCTGGTGTTGGAAGGAGGACAAACGTCCACTGGTAGACGAGCCTCTAAACAAGATGTGGGACAGCAGAGTCACTTTTCATCTAGGACGTGTACCGAGACCCCAGTAGACGCCTGCCGGGGTTTGCCACAGAACCAAACCTTACAATACTCTGTATTTTCCCTTGCAAACCTATGTGACTGTTAAGCAGGATGTGTCAATGTGAATGGAATAAGAAATGCCTGGCAGGTTAGCAAAGCAGAGCTGGGGATGTGTTGGGGGATGACTGGCACGTAGACAACAAACCAAGAGGAAAAGACGCATCACAGCTGTGATCTCCGCCAACCACAAGGTTTGTAGCCTGCATGGAATGGAGAGGGCAAGGAAAAGAGAAAAGAATTTCCTGTTCTGAAGAACCCCAGTCATCCTGAGCAGGACTGTCTCTTGCTGCCATGGCTTTTGAACATTGGTCCCCCAAGACTCCCACTGATGACCTTCCACGGAGCTTCCAGGCCTTCCCCCTTGGATGGCACTGCATCCCTCATCACTCCTCTTCTGGGATTTCCATCTCTTCAGCTGGGAAGTGACTGGATCTGCCAGTGCATGGATGGCCCCTGTGCTCTCCATTGTCTCTAAGCCTACCTAATAAATCCCCTGCATAGCCACCGGTGATTCTGTCCCTCAGAGAAGCCAAAGTAATACACACACCTATG
>NW_004957981.1:0-1185 GCF_000276665.1 Chinchilla lanigera
TTGCCAGTGAAGAGCTCACCTGGTCTCCAAGGTAACTGATCAGTGGGCTAGCATCTCAGATACTGCTGACAGTCGTCTGAGTGACATCTACACCTCCCATCTACAAAACAACACAACCTGAGTGGCGAGGGTGTATCCACGCAGGCGGCCTTTACTGAGGGCACACTGGTGAGCGGTCCTGCTGGTGCGATATCCAACGTAGCCCCATCCTGAAGACAGAGCGCAGTCTGATGAAGTGAAATTCTTTCTAAGCAATGGTGTAGGAAGGAAAACACCGGGGAAGCCACTGATAGTAGACCACTGGGAATAGAGTGGGGATAGAAGACACAATGCTTCCTACCCCTTGAATGAACAGAAATCTGAGCACAGAACCTGCTATATCCACTCACTCACAGTATCTCATTTCTAGCTGGGAAACAGCTGGCGGAAGGATACCTGTCCCCTAGGAAGTGGGGAATTATAGCACTGATGGCACACGGTTGTGGACTCTGGGCAGTGCGGGGAAAAAGTACAAACACTGGATGAACAGACCACTCATGTACAACACGTACTCCTGCAGGATAACAGTCCTCAGAGGGCTACCAGTTAGTGAGGCAAGGGGCTGAATAAAGCAAGGCTCAAAACAGGAGCCATGGAAGGACTGGAACAGAGAGGAGGTCCTGGAGCCCAGGTGGTGAGGCAGGGCTTCCTCTTTGGGCTGGTGTGACATGGGGTGCAGGGAGAGTAGGACTAGTAATGCCTCATGGTGCACATTTTTCAGATTTCAGAATATCTGCATATACAAAATGACGCATTGCGGGAATGGGATTGGAGCCTAAACACAAACCCATGTATGTGTTATAACACATGATATCATGTAAGTTTACACATAGCCTAAAGACAAAATTTATCAGGTACATAGCCAAAGGATAATTTTATACAATACATTCAATGCACCTGTAATTGTGCATGTATTCTGTGTGTGCGCACACCTGTGCCTTTGCTGGGAATTTAACCCAGGGCCCCAGGAATGCTAAGCACACTCTCTACTGCAGAGCTACACCTCCAACCATGCCTGCATTTTAGCGGTGTCAGAGGAAGTCACATGTGGAATTTTCCACTTCTGATATCATGTTGGTACTCAAAAGTATTCAGGTTTTACAGTATTTGTGTTTTGGAGTTTCAGATTAGGGATGCTCAATTTGT
>NW_004957982.1:0-1185 GCF_000276665.1 Chinchilla lanigera
GATAGAATGGGTCCTCTCGACCTAGTTTGCTGAAGAGCCTCCAAACTGATTTCCACAGTAGTTTCACCAGTCTGCATTCCCACCAGTGGTAGAGGAGAGTTCCTATTTCTCCAAAGCCTCACCAGCATTTGTTATTGGTTGATTTCTTAATGCTAGCCATTCTTACTGGGGTGAAATGAAATCTCAATGTTGTTTTAATTTCCACTCTCAAATGACTAATGGTGTAGAACATTTTCTCATGTATTTATTTGCTGTTTTTATTTCGTTATCTGAGACATGTGTATTCATCTCAGCTGCCCATTTTTTGATTGGGTCTTTGAATGGGGGGGCTAATGTTTTTGAATTCTTTATATGTTCTAGATAGAAGACTTTTGTCTGAGGCACAGCCAGCTAAAATTTTTTTTCAAAATTGTGGGTTTTCTTTTACTCTGCTGGCGATTTCTTTAGATGTGCAGAACCTTTTCAGTAAGATGAGATCCCAGTTGTTGATTCTTTCAAGTATTTCCCATGTGGTTTGGCTGTTGTTCACGAACTCTCTGACTACCCCTATATCTTCAAGATTTTTATGTCCTTTCCCTTACGGTAGATTTACTATTTCAGTTTTAATATTGAGATTTGTGATCCATTTTGACTTGAGTTTGATGCATGGTGATAGACTTGGGTCTATTTTCAGTCTCTGGCAGGTGGCAAGCCAATTTTTCCAGCACCACTTACTAAAGAGGCTGTCGTTCTTCCAGTGAGTTTGTTTGACTCCTTTGTCAAAGATTAGGTGGCTTAGTGTTTTTGTGGCTGTGGCTGTGTCTTCCAGTCTGTTCCATTGATCCTCTGGTCTGTTTTTTAGCCAGTGCTATGTTAATTTTATTACAGTAGTTTTGTAGTATAATTTCAGGTCAGGGATTGTAATTACACCTGACTTGCTTTTGTTGCCCAGGATTGCTTTTGCTATTCTGGGTCTCTCTGGTTCCAGATGAATTTTAGGAATGTTTTCTCTAGATCTGTGATGGTAGTTTCATGGGAATTGCATTGAATCTGTACAGCAGTTTTGGGAGTATGGCCATTTTCACAATGTTGGTTCTCCCTATCCATGAGCAATGAATATTTTTCCATTTATTTGAATCCTATTTGATCTTGGGCTGGGGATTTAGCTCAGTGGCAAAAGCGCCTGCCTGGCAAGCACAAGGTCAT
>NW_004957983.1:0-1184 GCF_000276665.1 Chinchilla lanigera
AAAAAAAAAAAAAAAAAAAAACTCTACAGGAATAACAGAAGGAAGGCTAGAGCCATCCCGAACAGATTCACATGAGGAGCAAATTAAATTCAGAGCAAGGGAACAAGACAGTGAATATTGTCAGATGCAAATTTTTGTTTCTTCTTTTTCCTGGTAAGTGTTCTAATTTTATAAAACATTGAAAAGGTAAAAGTGGGTACTCGGGTGTTCTGATCCCTATCACGGACAGGAGCTAACCACCTACTAGTGAGATGAGTAGGCCTCGCTCTCAGGGACTGCTGGAGAACTGAGGAATCGTCCAAGGGTTCATTTTAAAAGCATGAGACTGCTGTTTCCAACCAATAAACTTTGCATTAATCCTGAAAAGAGTCTAGAATAGGTTAAAAGGATGTCTGTTAAACAGCAAACTGACGTTTGCTAACAGAGCACCTGTTCCTGAAAAATACTTTGATGGGTGAGCTACTTGATGTACGGTGCCTCCCTCTGCTGGCCAAGGCTGAAAGAGCGGTAGAAAATTCAAAAGGAAGCTTTCCCGCCGGAAACGGTGGGAAGGAGATGGAAGGGAAGCGGGATGGGACTGCAAGAGCAGGGAAAATGCCCAGCTGGGCGCGTCCCAGCGGGCAGACAAGAGGTAGCCAGCACAAGTGAGCGGAGCGGGAGAGGAGAGGAGAGGAGAGAAGAGGAGAGGAGAGGAGAGGAGAGGAAAAGAAAGGAGAGTAGAGGAAAGGAAAGTAAGGAAACAAACAGAAAGAAAGGAAAGGATAAGGCAAAGGAAAGGAAAGTGGAGTTCAAAGAAATTGCGTCCACTAAATCCTTGATTTATTTACAAAGTCCAGTATGAGAGAAAATTCATGCATCCAATTCATCCTTAAGTCCAGCAAAGTGAGATCCACTCACCTCTGACAGAAATAGAATGTAAAGCGTAAAAACCTAAGGTGCGTCCATTCCTATCCATGAAAGCTGGGGATGTGAATCTTCCTGTGTCAGGTACTCACCGTACTGCACCCGCAGTCTCCTCCTCCGGAACACGGCCTTGGAGCACTCTCATGCACAAATATCCTGACCTGCTCTTTTCTCCTCAAATGAACTCTTCCTTCTCATTCTCTGGCTTCCACAAAGCTGTGTCCTGGCCCAATTATATTTGTTATTTCTGTTTTGTTTTTTATTTTTTATTTGTGATGAGA